>NW_008334566.1:100026-160590 GCF_000622305.1 Nannospalax galili | reverse complement strand
CTGAAGGGCTGGTTTTGTGGACATGAATTCCTTCAGCCTATTTATGTCATGGAAGATTTTTCTTTCCCCTTCAACTATATTAGACATTTTGGCTGGGTATAGTAATCTGGGTTGGCATCTGTGGTCATTTAAACATGGGAACACTTTGGTCCAGGCTCTCCTGGCTTTCAAAGTTTGCACTGAAAAATCAGCTGAAATCCTAATGGGTTTTCCTTCATAAGTGACTTGGTGTTTCTCCTTTGAAGCTTTCAGTATTGACTCTTTGTTCTGTTCATTTAGTGTTTTTAGTATGATGTGCCATGGAGAGTTTCTTTTCTGGTCCTGTCTATTTGGTGTTCTATATGCTTCTTGTATTTGTATGGACATGTCTTTCTTTAATTTTGGGAAATTTTCTTCCACGATTCTTTTGAAGATCTGGTCCATGCCATTGTCTTGGGATTCTTCACCTTCCTGTATGCCTATGATTCGCAAGTTTGGTCTTTTTATGGTATCACTCAATTCCTGCATATTCCATTCTTGTGATTTCTTAAATTTTTCATAATCTTTGCTTGAGTGGTCCAGTTCATCCACTTTATCTTCCAGTCTTGATACTCTGCTTTCCATTTCATTCATCCTATTGGTGAGGCTTTCTCCTGTTGTTTCTAATTGGCTTACTGAGTGTTTCACTTCCTTTCATTTCAGCCTTAATATTCTTCAATATTTCTAATTCTTCTGAATTCATTCAGAAGTTTATCCCTATCTTCCTTCAGTTCTTTGGTTTCTTTTTTGTTTGTTCTTTAAATTCACTGAATTCTTTTATCATGTTTATAAGCATTCAATGTCCTGCATTATCTCTAGAGGACTATTGATTTGGTGGGGATATGTTATTTTGGTTTTTCATGTTATTATTTTTTTTCTGTGATTTTGGCATGTGAATTTCTTTTGTTGTTTCTGATTATTGTGTGAGACTCAAACCTTCAAGATTAGGTCTGCTTCTTTTTGTGAACATATGTGTCTTTGTGGTTTACATTTTGGGCATGAAAAGATGGTTCAACTAAGCTTCCAGTTCACTCTTTTCATTTTATATTGGAGTTGGCATATTATTTTTGTCTTCAGGAATTTCCACAGAGGCCCAAGTCAGATGGGGATCAAATGCTCTCAGGCTTTCTCCTAAGGTCTGGATTCCTTCAGGAAAGATTTTGGCCTCAGGAGTTTGGGGGTGGACTGGCCTGGGAGCAGGACCCAGGAAAGATGCTGGTCTCAGGCAGCTGGTGGCCATGCCACCCAAAGATGCAAAGTGAGATGGGGTCGGGAAGAGGCCCCAAGGGCTACTGGGGACTGCACTGAGGAACTGGGTTGGCCTAGATGCAAAGGATCAGGAACCTGAAAGGTCATACCTGGTGTCCAGGTAAGGGGCTGGTGGGTTGTGCAGCCCAGGGAAAGAGAGCAAGGTGAGGTTGGGACTAGGCCCAGAAGGCTCCTGGGCACCATGAGAAGGAATTGGGTTCATCTGGATGCAAAGGATAAGGAAGCAGTGGTGGTTCCCCCAATGTCTGGGGGCCAAGACAAGGAATGGGACAGCACCCAGGATAGGAGGAAAGATGTTGGGGGAGATGGGAAGGTGAATGAGGCTGGGGGATTCAAGGCACTGAGGGGCTATCGACTTACCCAGGAGAGAGGCAGGGGGTGGGGGGGGATTGTGCAGGCCTGGGGAGGCAGAGGGAAGTGAGGGCAGGACCAGGCCCAGAGGGCTCCCCGGGTCCTTGAGAAGGAACCGGGTCCATCTGGATGCAAGGGATCATGAAGCTGTGGTGGCCCCAGGCTGGGAGGTCAGCCCTGGTGTCCAGGAAAGAGGCTGGCGGGTTGTGCAGCCCAGGGAAGCAGAGTGCACTAGCACCTACTTTTGAGAGAGGACATGAAATGCTTATCTTTCTTGGTCTGGATTACTTCACTCTGGATGATTCTTTCCAGTTCCATTCACTTACCTGAGAATTTCATAATTTCATTCTTTTAAAAAAAGCTGAACAATGCTGGGCGTGGTGGCAAACGCCTTTAATTCCAGCACTGGGGAGGCAGAAGCAGGTGGATCTCTGTGAGTTCAAGGTCAGTCTGGTCTACATGGTGAGTTCCAGGACAGCTGGAGCTATAGGGAGACCAAAAAAAAGAAGACCAAAAAAAATGCTAAATAATCTGGGCAGTGTATTCTTTCCTATGGCCTGTGACCTAAACACCACATGTTCTTGGACTTTGCTAGGTATGAAGTTCATCTTGTAAAGTGGACCATTATCCAATTAGAAGTTTTGTTGATTCATAAAACACATTCCAGTAGTGCACCAGTGTCATATATTGCCAGGCCAGCCATTTTGTAGCTTGCAGGGTGTGGTAGTGCACACCTACGGTCTCAGAACTTGGGAGGCAGAGGCAGGCAGATCTCTGTGAGTTCAAGGCCAGCCTAGTCTACATAGTGAGTTCCAAGACATCTGGGGCTACAGGGAGACCCTGTCTCAAAAAGATGTAAAAATACACACACAGACACACACACACACACACACACACACACACATATATGATTGTGGATTTTATATAATACGTCTTGATCATATTCAGCACCCCCTTCTTTATCTGCATGCCCCCCATAGCCTGACCACAGGACTTCATGCATTTTGTTATTTTGACTATGGTTCTAAATAATAACCCTCTGTCCAATGTATAGCTGGTAAAGACTTTTCTCCCATTCTATAGATTGCCTCTTCATTTGAATGAAGGTGTCCTTTGTTTTACAGAGACATTTTAGCTTAATGAGGTCCCATTTGTCAATTGTTGGTTATAATGTTGGTACTATTGGAGTCCTGTTCAGAAAGTCCTTTCCTGTGACTCCAAGTTCCAGTGCATTCCATACTTTCTCCTGTGTCAGATTCATGGCATCAAGTCTTATGTTGAGGTCCTCGATCTATTTGAATTTGAGGTTTTTGCAGGGTGAAGTTTTTCTAGTTTTATTCATGTAACTATCCAGTTTGACCAGCACCATTTGTTGACAATGCTGTGTTTTGTTCAATGTGTATATTTGGTCCCTTTGTCAAAAGTCAGGAGACTGCAAGTGTGTGGAGTTAAATCAAGTTTATTTCATTGATCAATATGCCTCTTTTTGTGCCAGTGCTAATCTGTTCTTGTTACTAAAGGTCAGTAATATAATTTGAAATCAGAGATGGTGATACCTCTAGTTCTATTGTTCATAATTATTTAGGTTATCCTTGTTTTGGTGCGTATGTGTTTCCTATGAAATCTAAGATTTTTTTTTAAATTTTCTGGGAACTTTCTATTTCTCAGAGCTGACCTGGACCCCAGGTTTTCTGAATTAAGTCAGTGCCATTATGACACACTCCTATTTAGAGCTAAAGTCAGTAATTAACTGGTATGACTACATAAGACCTCTGGCTTGAACAATTTGTATAAGTGATTTTCTCCCCTGACTCATTTGATATAGACAGATATAAAGTGAAACTTCCAGCAAGTTTCCTTAACAAATTTTGATACCTTCAGTAATCATCAAATAATTAGACATAAGTTGTTCTGTTTCTGATGTACATGAAAAAAAGGAGTAAGTTCTTCATGAAATGACAGAACAGGCAATAGAATTGCCTTTGCCCTGTTGAAGCTCATGCTTATCATAGCTTTCAAAAACTTATTGTAGGTAACTAAGAATTATGAATTGATTTTCCAGTTTTTTTTTACTTTATTTAAATTCTTCTCCTGTTTTCTAATACAGACTGGGGGCTTGAGAAGGCCCAGAGTTGTGACACATTGCCGTCACACTTGTGGTAACCTGTCAGTGTGAACAGTGATGGCAGATGTGGTACAGAGATCATCGTGGCTCTCACTGCCTGTGTTACACTGTTTGTTACAGTCATCGTCTATTTTGGGAAAACATTCTCAGCTGCCTACAGCAGAACAAGGAGCTAGCGTTGGAAATGTGCTGGCATTCCTCACTGTTTATAACCTGGCTTTCCTAACACAATTATGCAATACAAATAAGTAGAGATAATACTAGACATATGTCTTGAACAGTGATTTCATTATCCAGTTTCATTACAATAATATTACTTCTGATGTTTCTTATTTCCAGTTTCTGAAATAATCATTTAATACATGTTCTGCGTACTGTTTCATAACCTTTGACATTTTTCTCTTATAGAAGTCAAGTTATTTTCTCTTTCCTTAAGTCTAAAATAGGAAGGGCAAAAAAGAAGAATTGGACATGTGAACTCCTGATGTTTTTGTATGTGGCAGTCAGATTTTAGGAGTAGATGTATCAGTACTTTCGGTTTTGTTTTTCTCTTAGGTATACTGTAAAATACATAAAACAGTCTGTGAATTCTGTTAATGCCTCAACTATCAAAGAATAAGTATTTCATATATAATCTAAATGAGTTATCTATGTATAATTCATTTTAAAATTAGAAGGAAGTTTGTTGCTTTGCACGAGGTTCTGAGTAAAATTCTGGATGTCTTCAAAGTCTCATGGGAGGGGGCATGATCTTTAATTATTCTGTACTTTTCAGGAGCATAGAGATGGAGCTGTGTAAGATTAATAACCCTGGCCTTCCAGATTAGCCCTATGAAGTCCAGACTCATTAATTATAATTGTTCTGGGTTCATTAATTATAATTTTTGTTTTAAAAATATAATCTTCAAGGCTTTTTTCCTCCACAAATGATTTAAAAAGCACTATAATTATGTTCTTTAGTTATTATTTGAACTTAATTACATTTCCAAATTCTCTTTCACCATAAATTTATTACATAAAAATCTATAGATTTACGGTTAATCAATAATTCAAACTTCCAATTACTTGTCATTTACCATAATTGCTCTCAAATTTTCTTTTTCTAAAATTTTATTTATTATTTTTTTATGTGCACGAGTGTATTGCCTGCATGTGTGTAAATGCACCTGTGTCATATAATGCCCATGAAGGTCAGAAGAAGGCATCAGATCCCCTGGGACTGGAGGTACAGATGGTTATTAACCACCAAGTAGGTCTTGGGGATCAAACCTGGGTCCTGTACAAGAGCAGTCAATGTTCTTAACTGCTGAGCCATCTCTCCAGCCCCAATTGCTCTCAAATTTTAAAATGTGCTTGTTAAGTATTTTTTTTCCTTTTAAGAGCATCACTTACCATTTCTTAGAGGTTAAATCTGATTTTAAGAGATATAGGAAAATGAAGAAAATTACTTCTCATGTTCACAGGCTAATTAATTAGCCCTAATATAAAATGACCTTCATATAGAAATATATTAATTAGTATCTCACATTCAGTATTATGTGACTTCCTTTCAATATCATAGTCTCTAAAGATTATCATTTTTATTCATGGGAATAGCATACTTTCTATATCTCAGAAGTTATCCTTCTTGGAAAATGTAACTGGATAAAAGAATCTACAGCCTTGTTTGTGTAAATAAAGACAGTTTGACATTTAAGACTAATTGGCAGTCACACATCTAAAAAACATAGAGAAGCTGGTTGTAAGGAGTTTTATTGAGAGGATTTTTACATAATTTGAACTGTTGCTGCCTCGAATAATGAACTAAGCATAACCCAGATTAGCAAAGTTACAACAAAATCACTGCTGTGGAAAATAATAGATATTTCCACTAAGGTGGAAATATGGGGTTACTTACATGTCTCTACTATTAAATTAATTACATGGAAGACTCAAACTGATTTTAAGCTATGATAAAAAAAATAACATTTCTTATAGATTTAAAATAAGCACTGTCAAACCAAGGTCAGAAAAGTTTATGCCCTGAAAGAAAACATGATTACACATTCTTTTTTGCTTTTGTTTTTGTTTTGTTTTGCTTTCTTTTTCTTTTTTATTGAATTTTTATGTATTTCATACAGAACATCTCAATCAATCTTAATCATCTTTACACTCCCTTCCCCACTGGCACTCTGCCATAGCCCTCACACTGTAATTCATATATTCTGTCATTTCTCTTAAGTCCCACTGTGTCAAGTTAGTGTCTCCAGACATCCCTCAATGCAAGTTCATCTACTCAGGTAGAGTCAGCCTATCTAGAGTCACTCACTTTATGAAGATTAGCTCTCCCTTACATAGTAGTAATCAGTTGACAATATTTCTTCAGCTAAGATTGGGGTCAGCTGTCCATTTTCCCAGTTCTATGCTGAGATTTTGTTTGCTTGAGCTTGCGTGAGTTTTGTGCATGCTGACACCATTGCTGTAGGTTCATATGAGCAGGGTCCCAGAAGCCTTTAAGTGTCTATTTCCATCTGTTCATGCACCTCCTCCCTGGCTCTTACAATCCTTCCACTCTTCTTCTGCAGTGGTCCCTGAGATCTGGGTGGGTGTAATTTAATTTAGGAGTCCTGTACAAGGAACAGCATTCTACAGACTCTTAGTTTCTACACTTTGCCATTTGTGAAATTTTGTGTTCCTGGCCCTCTGTTGCATGAGGGAGCTTCATTAATGAGAATTTAAATATTGATTATTGTCTTCTTACCCCTTGTTCTATGTTGCATGAGCCTTAGGTGTACAGGTTGCAATTGTAGATGTGCCACTTACACTTGGGCAATTCACAGACAATGTCTGTATGTGACCAATTGTGGTACTCTCTAATAGTCTCCATATGGTGCAAAGGAAAGATCTTTGATGAGGGATGACTGGGATATTTGTCTATAAATACAAGGATACATATCTTGCACATAGTAAGAAATTACATTACTCTAAAGATGTGACAGTTTGGGGTTTTCTCTAAGATCTATGGCCTCTCCAGCCATGTGTATTTGGTTATGTATACTGTACTACACATGAGTTTTCTCCCACTGAGTGGACTTTTAGTCCACTTAGGTAGCTGTTGAAAATAAAAGTGCCACTACTGAACCAATGTCCTACGCTGTGCAGGTCATTGAAGTTATTTGGTCTTGAAGCTGGTGTTGGACCACCCTTAGCACCTTGGATAGTGCATTCCAAATCTATACACAAAGCTAACTCATAGATAACCCTCAGGGGACATGGCTTCCAGGACAGTTCCAACTCCATTGCTCCAAATCCTTTGTCTGAAGTATGTTCTGTCCTCAGCAGTAGGGTCTTACCTTCAAGTTTTAAGAGGCAATCAAGGGTTATGGCAATAGCCTGTATAATTTTAGGAGTCTCTTGGGCCACTGTGGCCAACAACTCAAAGGAATGTTTCTACGGACTGGCACTGTTTTTGTTATGTAGCCTTTACCTAAACATATGGACTCATTTAGAGATATTGTATGTGCAGTTTGTCATTAGGTTGTTGAATTATATTGTACCCTTTGGGCTTTATTTTACACTAGCTGGGCATTGATTCTCTCTCTCTCTCTCTCTCTCTCTCTCTCTCTCTCTCTCTCTCTCTTTCTCTCCTTCCCTCCCTCTCTCTCCCTCCCTCCCTCCCTGTCTAACCTTTGCACCATGACTTCCCCATTTAAAGTGCCTCTTTTTCCGTTTCTACCCTTGAAAATACCAGTCTCCTATGGTCCCACCTCTGTTGAGTTCTTTCTTTCCCTTTATCCCCAAAATTCCTTGTATAACCCTCCATCCCCCTCCCATTTAGTAACACCTGTGTCCCACTGTTCTCTCTCAGGTTCCTTCTTTCCCTTTACCTTCCTGATACCTTTTTGTTGTGGAAAATCTTATGACTGATTTTGCCTTTTGCTTTATATACTTATCATGCTGGAATGCATTGCTTCTAATAGGGCATCTGGCCCGCTAGAGTGTAATAGGATACTAGCCTGCCATGCTAATAAGGGATCCCATATGCTGTGTTGTGATTGGACTATTACTTACATAAGCTTGTGCCTTCCTGCAATAAAGCAGATCTGTGTCACTGAACCCGGTCTCCTGCATCTGAATGTAGCGACCCTGGCGCAGACCAGCCCTGGGGTCCAGACCGGATGACTGATTGGAGGAACTAAGAGAGCAGGAGAGCAGCCATAGTTGGAGGAGAGCAGCCACAGCCCACGACCACACCTTTTCATTATTCTGGTTTCTGCAGTTATATAATCATACATACTCACATAAAAGGATTTGGTACTAGGATCCATTTATGAGGAAGAACATACATCATTTGTTATTTTTGATTTTGTGTTACTTCCCTCAGTATAACAGTTTCTAGTTCCATCCATTTACCTGCAAATTAAATAATTTCATCTTTCTTTACTGCCAACTAGAACTCCATTGTGTAAATGTGCCACATTTTTATTAGGCAATTGTCAGTTGAGGGATATTTAGGTTGATTCCATCTCGGCTATTCTGAAAAGAGCAGCAAAAACACATGGACGTACAATTATCTTTGCAACAGAATGAGTCCTTTGGGTATATGTCAAGGTGTGGTATAACTGGGTCAAATGGTAGGTGCATTTTTAGATTTTTAGGAGTTCTCCATACTGATTTTCATAGGTGTTTCATGAGTTTAAAATCCCACTAGCAGTGAATGAGCATTCCTCTTTCCCCATATCCTCTCTAGCATTTGGTATTTGTTCTCTCGATCTTAGCCAGTCTGAGTGGGGTAAGATGAAATCTTAAGTGGATTTAATTGGCATTTCCCTAATGACTAATGATATTGAGCACTTTATTTGACCCATTATACCACTCCTTGGCATAGACCCAAAGAACTCATCCTATTGCAGAGACACTTGTACATCCATGTTTGTTGCTGCTCTTTTCACCATAGCTAAGAGATGGAAGCAACCTAAGTGTCCCTCAAGTGACAAGTGGATAATGAAAATGTGGTTCATTTATACAATGGAGTTTTACTCAGCAGTAAAGAAAGATGAAATCATGAAATCTGCATGTAAATGGATGGACTTAGAAACTGTTATACTAAGTGAAGTAACACATACTCAAAAACAAAAAAAACCCACGTATGTTCTCCCTCATATGTGGATCCTAGCACCAAATCCTGATAAGTGAGTATGTATCCAGACATAACTACAGGAACCAGGATAATGAAAAGGAACCGGGGAGGTAAAGGAAAAGAAAGAATCTAAAAGAGGACTGTAGGAAACAGGCATTAATAAGGGAGATACGGATTAAAATAGGGTTATGTTAGGGGAGGAGAGAGGGAATACAAGGAACCTACAGGATAAAGGGAAAGAGGGAGCTCAAGAGAGGTGGGACCATAGGAAAAGGGTATTATTAAGGGAGAAATGGGGAAAATGGGGGTATTTTAAATAGGAAACAATGGTGTAAGGGTTAGACAATGCAAGAGATAAATAATGCCTAGCTAGTTAAAAAAATCAGAGGGAGCCAAATTAATTGAACAACCTACTGACAAATTAAACATACAACTAGCTCAAGGAATATAATATAGATCTAGGCATGGTTTATCTGAGAACATCTGATCTTTGCCCAAGCTTTAGCTACATGGCACATGATAGTTAAAAGTACCAGACTAGTGGAACCAACATTCTTACATGTATAACAGCCATATTTTGAGGCTTATATTAATTTGGTCAGAGGGACATAAAGGACAGTTTTTGCACCTTGCCCTCTTAGGTCACTAAGCTCCAGGGGACTCTGAGCATCTCTCAAAATGTCCTCTAACTATGGTAAGTCACCTGTCCTCTTGATCAAGGAGGCCATGGAGATTCCATCAAATGGACTTGAGCCCATGTCAAGTCTACAAAGACGGGGGTCAACACAGAGGAAACATTTCCTCCATGCTTCCAAGTGAAGGCAGCCATGGTCAAGTAGGATCTTTGACTTATCTTCACATAGATGGAACTGGTAAAAGAAAGGAGCCATGGGTTCCTCCCAAGCCGATGTGACCCCTGAGGAACAGATTCTCAAATGGCCTTAAGAGCAAAAATAAACTGGTTTATCTGGGCCATCTGTATGGTCTTAAACACCCAAAAGGAAAGTATAACCAAAGATTAAAGCAGTCAAAATAATTTTTTAAGAGTCCATGTGTATACCTAAAGGCTAAGTAACAAGAAACAATGCCAGACAGGAAATACCTTTCTTTGGCTTGTTGGCCAAGGTGACCCAAGAGACTCCCAGACAGTAACCTAGCATAGAACTGGGAAAATGAACAGGAGACCCCAATTTTACCTAAAGGAATATTGACAGCTGATTGCTACTAGATGAGGAACAGCTGATCTTCCTAAAACAAGGAACTCAAATAGGCTGACTAGATTCGGTGGATGGACAAGCACTGGGGAATGGCTGGGGGAGCCAACAACACAATGGACAGTAACAGGGATGACAGAGTATATGGGCTTCAGTGGGTGAGGGGAGGCTATGGGATGGAGCCATATATAGATGAATAAGATTGTTTGGGATGTTCTGTATGAAACACACACCAAAAAATCAACAAATGAAAAATGAGTTATATTTGAGGAAGAAGCATAAAAATTTGCTTCATATTAATTAGTAGAAGTGAAAAACATTACCATTGAAATCTCCCTGATGCCTTTATATCCATACTCAGATGCCAAGGATCCAAATCTAACCAGCTGTGACTAGTGATAATCAGATACATAGAGATTAGAGATGCATATGCAAAAATCTAAATGTTAGTAGTATTAAAATGAGTTTTTCTATATGAAACAGGATATTTTAAAATGAAATGAAGATATTTTTTAAAGGTTAAAACCTTATTCAATTTTATGTCTTATAGGGTTTAAACTGAGTTTAATACTGTATAGCTGTATTAATTCAACTGTGAACCTAAAAATTTACTTTTGAAAAAGATGCATCTTTGCTCTGGAAATTGTTATTGAATACATTAATCCTGTAATGAAATGCTTCTTCCAATCATGGGGTTACTAAATAAATATTTTTTTAAATTAGCCATAAAAATTTATCTAGAATTTCATACATGCATATAAGGTGTTTGGATCAAATCCACTCCCACTCCATCCCCTCCAACTCCTCCCATGTCTCCCCATCACTTTTTCCTGACAACTTTGTGTACTCTTTCTTTTTTTAATGGGGCTTTATGCTACACTAACATTCCCTCCTCTGAAAAGGTAACCCTAAAATATTTTAGGGATTAGATAAGAGCTCCATTGACATTTTTGACCTTTGGAATAGACTATGTTGCTAAGAGGCCCAATTTGGGTAACCCTTCAGAGGATGGTGTGATAAGAATAGGAGGCAGTAATTGGCTAAGCTGTTAGGGTAAAAAGACTCCAATGAAAAGTGGCCATTTTCTTGGTTAAAAGCGAAAATGATGATGTTGAACTTGTTTTTTTTTGGGGGGGTCTTTTTGTGACAGGGCCTCCCTATAGCCCCAGCTGACCTGAAATTCACTATGTAGACCAAGCTGGCCTCAAACTCACAGAGATCTGCCTGCCTCTGCCTCCCAAGTGCTAGCATTAAAGGTATGCATCACCACACCCGGAAGGCTGAACACTTTTTAAGATGTTTCTTAGCCATCTTTATTTCTTCTTTCGTGAAGTCTGTTTAGGCCTTAGGCCATCTTTTAATTGGGTGACTTGGTTTCTTGATTGTTTTTTGAGGTTTTTTTTTTTTTTTTTTTCTAGATGTTAAACCTCTATCAGATGTATCACTGGTGAAGATATTTTTTCCACTCTGTGGGCTTTCTCTTCACTTCCTTGCTTGCTTCCTTTGATGTACAGAAGGTTTTTAGTTTAATGAGGTCCCATCTGTTGATTCTTAACCTTATTCATGAACAACTGATGCCCAGTTTAGAAAGTCCTTTCTTACACTTATATCTTGTAGGTTACTGCCAAAGTTTCTTCTAACAGTTTGAGTTTCAGTTTCACATTGAGGTCTTTGATCCATTTGGAGTTGACTTTTGTGCAGGGTGAAAGGTTTCTAGCTTCATTCTTCTACAGGTAGAGATCGGGTTTGCCAGCAGCATTTGCTGAAGGTGCTGTCTTTCCCCAAGTGAGGTTTCTTGGTCCCTTTGTCAAATATCAGGTGTCTGAAATTGCATGTATTCGTGTTTGGGTCTTCAATTTGTTCCATTGATCTATGAGTCTACTTTTGTGCCAGTACCATGCTGTAATACAGATTGAAATCAGGTATAGTAATCCCCCAGTGTTGCTCTTTGTGTTCAGCGTTGCTTTGGCTATCTGCGGTCTTCTGAGCTTCCATACAAATTTTAGGATGGATTTTTCTAATTCTGTGAAGAATGTTATGAGAATTTTGATTTATGTTGCATTTTAATCTATAAATGGCTGCTGGTAGGCTCATCCTTTTCACATTACTAATTCTTCCAATCCACGAGCATGGGAGGTCCTTCCAGCTTCTAGAGTCTTCCTCAATCTCCTTCTTTAAAGATTTAAAATTTTCATTATACCAATCTTTAATGTCTTTGGCCAGATTTATTCTGAGGTATTTTTATGAGGCTACTGTGAATGGGAGGGTTTCCATGTACTCTTTCTCCAATTGCTTCCTCAATCTCTTTCTTTAAAGATTTGAGACTTCCTCAATTTCTTTCTTTAAAGATTTAAATTTGTTATTATACTGATCTTTAATGTCTTCAACCAGGTTTATTCTGAGGAATTTTTATGAGGCTATTGTGAATGGGAGGTTTTTCATGTATTCTTTCTCCAATTGCTTGTTATTGATGTATAGAAAGACTACTGATTTTTCTAGGTTAAATGTGTAACCTGCCATTTTACTGAGAGTGTTAATCAGCTCTAGGAGTTTTCTGGTGGAATTTTTTGAATATCTTGGTTACAGTATTATATCATCTGCAAAAAAAGTGTAATTTGATATCTTCTTTTCAAATTAGTACTCTTTTAATTTACTTGCCTTTTCTTATTGCTCTAGCAAGAGTTCCAAGCACTATATTGAAAAGGAGTGGAAATAGTAGACATCCTTGTCTGCTTCCTGATTTTAATGGGAATGCTTCCAGTTTTTCTCTATTTATAATGATATTGGCTGTATGTTTGTTGTATATAGCTTTAATTATGTTGAGGTATGTTCATTCCAGTCCAATTCCTTCTAGGACTTTGAACATAAATTCATGTTGAATTTTGTTAAAGGCCCTTTCTGCATCTATTGAGAAAACCATGTGGTTTTTGGCTTTGAGTCCATTTATATGATTCACTTATTGACTTACACATATTGAACTATCCCTGGATTTCTGGAATAAAGTTGACTTGATAATGGTGGATGATCTTTCAGATATGCATCTGTATGCATTTTGCAATTATTTTGTTGAGGATTTTTTCATCTACATTCATTAAGCATATGGGTCTACAGTTTTCTTTTTGGGGTGTATCTTTACCTGGTTTTGGTATTAGGTTTATGCTGGCTTTGTAGAAGGAATTTAGGAGTTCTCTCTGCTTATCTTTTTGGAATAGTTTATGTAGTATTGTTGTAAATCTTTAAATGTCTGGTAGAATTCTGCTGTGAATCCATCTGGGCCTGGATGTTCTTTAGTCAGGGGGTTTTGTATTACTGTTTTAATTTCCTAATATGTTATGGGTGGTTTTAAGCTGTTCATCTCTTCTTGGTTTAGCTTTCATGATGACCATGATTTTAGACATGTGTTTTCAAATTTAATAGTGTATAGGTTTAAAAACTATTTCCTTATAATGTTCTGGATCTTTTTGTTGTCTGTTGTAATGTTTCCCTTTTCATCTCTGATTTTGTTGATTTGGAGTTGCTCTTTCTTTCTTTTGGTTAACTGGGCAAGTGTCAGTCTATCTTGTTCATCTTTTCAAAGAACTAGTTCTTGGATTCATTGATTATTTGTAATATTTTCTTTGTTTCTATTTCATTAATTTCAGCTCTGATTTTTGTTATTTCTTCTTATCTGCTGGGTTTGGGTTTCATTTGCTGTTGCCTTTCAAGAGGCTTGAGTTGCAATGCTAAGTCATTTATTTATGCTCTTTCTGACTTTTTTATGTAGGCGTTTAGAGCTATAAACTTCCCTCTTAGGACTGCTTGTAAAGTGTCCCAGATTTTGTTGTATTGTATTGTACTTTTTGTTTAATTCCAAGAATACTTTTGTTTCTTAATTTCTCTTTTGACTTACTCATCATTCAGGGGTGTGTTGTTTAATCTCCATGAGTTCAGGTAGTTACTAAGGTTTCTTCTGGTGTCGATTTTAAGCTTTATTGCACTGTGGTCTGATAGAATGAATGGAATTATTTCGATGTTTTTTGTATTTGTTGAGGTTTGTTTTGTGCCCCAGTTTGTGGTTGATTTTGGAGAAAGTTCCATGGGGTGCTGCTGAATAGAAAGTATATTCTTTGGTACTTGGATGGAATATTCAGTAGATGTTTGTTAGTCTATTTGATATATGGTATCAAATATATACATGTTTAATTGAGATGTCTGTTTATTCATTGTTCATTTGACCTGTCTAATGGAGTCAGTGGGGTACTGAAGCCCCCTACTGTTGGTGAGTTGGGATTAATCTGTGTCTTAAAGTCCTGTAGTACTCTTCTTATGAAATTGGGTGCACCAGAGTTTGGTGCATATATGTTCATGATTGTAACATCTTCTTGGTTAATTGTTCCTTTGATCAGAATGAAGTCACCCTCTTTGTCTCTTCTGATTAGTTTTACTTTGAAGTCTATTTTGTAAGGTATTAGAATTGCAACTCCTGCTTGTTTCTTAGTACCATTTGCTTGGAATATTCTTTTCCATCCTTTCACCTTAAGGTAATGCCTGTCCTTGAAAGTGAGCTAGGTTTCTTGCAGACAACAAAACAAATGGATTTTGTTTCTTAATCCATTTAACTAGCCTCTGTCTTTTGACTGGGGAGTTCAGTCCATTGATATTTAAAGTTATTGGAAAATGTGTATTGATTCCTGTAGTTTTGATTTCTGTTCACATTCTTGGTCTAGCTTTGTGTTTCCACAGTTATACCTTCATTTAGTTTCTTTCTGTTGTCACTTGGGTATAATCATTCCTCTCTTAAGCTCTTTGTATTGCTTCAAGAGATCTCTGAAAGGCAGGTGTGTGGACATGAATTCTTTCAGGCTATTTATATCCTGGAAGATTTTCTTTCCCCTTCAACTATAATGGGCATTTTTTTTCTAGGTAATGTATTCTGGGCTGGCATGTATGGTGATTTAGAACCAGGAATACTTTAGTCCAGCCCATTCATAGTTTGCATTGAAATTCTGATGTGTGTTCCTTTATATGTGACTTGCTGTTTTTCTTTTGCAGCTTTCAGTATTCTGCCCTTGTTCTGTATGTTTAGTGTTTTAACTCTGATATGCTATGGGGAGTTTCTTTTCTGGTCCTGTCTATTTGGTGTTCTATGTTCTTGTATTTTTATGGTATGACTTTCTTTAATTTTGGAAAATTTCTACAATCCTGTTGACAATCTGATCAGTACCATTATCTTGAGATTCTTCTCCTTCCTCTATGCCTATGATGCATATATTTGATCTTTTTATGGTGTCCCACATTTTCTGTATATTCCATTCCTGTGTATTTAATTTTTTTTTCAGAAACTTTGCTTGAGCAATCCAATTCATCAACTTTCATCCAGTCTCTTGATATTGTGTTCCAATTCATTCATTCTATTGGGGAGGCTTTCTCTTGTCATTTCTAATCATCCTTTTGAGTGTTTTACTTCCTTCTTCATTTCAGCCTGAATTTTCCTCAGTATTTATATCTCTTTTGTGAATTCAGTCAGAAGTTTATTTCTACCTTCTTTCAGTTCTTTGATTTGTTTGTTTATGTGTTCTTTAATTCACTGAATTCTTTGATCGTGTTTATGATTGTTCTTTTTAGTTCTGTGTCTTGAATTATCTCTAGGGGGTTCTTGCTGTAAAACTCTTCTCTAGGACTATTGGTGTTTGATGGGGACATATTATTTCAGGTTTTCATATTAGTTTTTCGTTGTGTTTTCAGCATGTGGATTTCTTTTGGGGGTTTTGTTGTTGTTGTTGTTTTGTTTTGTTTTGGGTTTTTTTTTTTTTGGTTCTGGTATGAGACTCAATCCTTCCTTTGTTGAGGGGAAGTTTGTTTCTCTTTGTATACTTGATGTGCCTTGTTTGCTTTCTCATTGTGTATGAAAAGCCTTTTGGTCTAGGTTTCAGGTTCTCCCTTTGGTTTTATTTTGGAGCAACTAGATAGTTCTAGTCCAGCTACTCAGGAGTTTCAGCAGAGTCCCAAGTCAGGCAAGATTCAGATGCCCTCAGGCTTCCTCATAAGGTCTGGGTGCCTCTAGACAGCAGGAAGTTTTGTGAGATACAGGCTGGATTCAGGAAGTCTGTCAATATCTGGGCCCCTAATAAATGACAGAGAAGCCTAGAACCCACAGCAGTGGGAAGGGCTGTAAAAGGTCCCAGTGCAGGGGATGGTCCCAATGTAGGTCCCAATTGTAGCACTGTACAATTTGGAGAGCTCACCAACACATGGAGCTAAGAAGGTAGTCTAGAGATCTGGGGTGCTCAGACCAAAAGGGGTCTGTTTCCAATGCTAGAATAACAGGATGTGGGGTCCATGAGATTGGAGTTGCTCAGGCTATAGAAGGTCAAGGTGTAGTGGGTGGGTTCAGCCTTTCCAGGGAAGAAGGCTGGTCTGGGGAATTCAAGGCAAGTTGAGGATGGGGACAACCTGTGAAGGATCTAAGAAACTAGACAGAAAAATTGATCTGGTGTGAGTGCAGGTAATCAGGATGCAATAGGCAGTTCAGACTAAGAGGGTAGTCCAGAGTTCTGGGTTGCTGAGAGCAAAGGCAGACCTATGCCCAAGGCTAGAAGGAGAACTAGATATATGGTCGGGGAGATTGGAGTTGCTCAGGTTGTAGGGCAATCAAGGCCCAGTCGGCCAGATGAGACTAATCAGGGAAGAAGTCTGGTCTAAGGAATTCAAGGCAAGCTGGGGGTAGGGACAGCCAAGATAAAAGACTAGTCTCAGGTGTGCCTACACAATCTTTTATATTGTTGTTGTTATTACTATCATTATTATTATTTATGGGTATGACTGTTTTGCTACACATATACTAAGTGCACCATGTGCAGCACCCCTTGAGGTCAGAAGAGAACATTGGAACCCCAGGAAGTAGAGTTATAAAAAGCTGAGAGCTGGGTGCTGGAAAGTGAACCCAGATTCTCTGTAGGAGCACCAAGTACTCTTAACTGATCATTCCTCTGTCTAGCCCTTCATTTCAAATTCTTCAATAGATTGTTTTATGCTGAATGCACCCTATAACATCCTAGAATCATTTCCCATATGGCATCAAACAACTTGCTTACCAAACAGTCTTGTTACTTTTCCCTTTAGATTGCTGAACCTATAGTGGTGTTAACTTTCTATCATGCTAACAAAATACCTAAGAACAACAATTTCTAAAGAGGAAAGTTTAACTTGTCTTAAGGTTTCAATGGTGTCAATCCATGCTCATATTCAACACAAAGTACAGTAAAGCATCACAGCAAGGAGCATCTGCTCATCTGAGGACAGGTTTGAAGCAAAAAGCGAGACGGAAATGAGGTAACAATATCAGCCTAACTGATCTAACTTCCTTCCACTAAGATCTACCTCAGAGCTTCCCAGAAGTCCAATAGGCTGGTGACCCACCTTTTAACAAATGGGAGATTTTTATCCAAATAGTGTAGATAGAACTGTTATGAAATATATATTTGAAACAGAATATCTGATAAAGAGATGTAAAGTTCCTTCTCAGTGGTGACTGAGAAGTCAAAAATTATATGGTTAAATTATTACATTAGTAAAGATGTATTATGTTAGTATTGATCCCAGTTTTACTTATACCTTTGTGATGATTCAAATAACTGGCATAGGTGAGCACGTGGACTACAGTCATTCTAGAATCCACTTCTGTTAGCATCTCACATAAGACAGAGTATGTTAGTTTACTAGAGCTTCCTTAACACAGATACAGGCTGGGTAGCTTAAATAATAGAGATCTATTTTGTACAGTTGAGGCTAGGAGGCTGGGACCAAGGAAGATGTCAGCATGTTCAATTTCTCCTAACACCTGGCTTTAGGTTTCAAATGGTCACCTTCTCCCTATGTCCTCATAGAATCTGTTCTCTCCACACATGCCCCTATATATATACATGTATAATAAGTCGATCTGTTCAGGAAAGTGCTTAAACTTATTCTTTGTCTTCATAATCTTAGTAAATCTTGAACATATCTCCTTTGTTGATAATTTAGAATTAGATTACTTAGAAACCATTAAACACCCAAGGATTTTAACTCAAGTTTTTAATTTTAGAAGTATTATCAACTTCATAGAATCAAACATTTTGACCACAAATAGGTTAATGTGTCTGTTTAATTGGCTCTTCAGTTCTGTACACTAAAGCATTCTTACTCTTCTACTTCAGAGGGAAAACTAAGAGACATACCTATAATTCATACTAAACTTTATCATTTCTGGTACTCTTCACTTTTTGTCATAGGTGCAAATTTCTGTTATCACAGATTCATCCTCTGACAGATTTTCTTTAATATTGCATATAGTTGATTTCTACTGGAAATTACTTTCTCTGTTTTGTTTTGTTTTGTTTGTATGAAGAAAAATCTGCTGCATTGGAGTTTTTCAATGGAATTTTCTCTGGTTATGGATTCTAGATTGGGAGTATGTCATAGACAGCATTCAGTGCGTTTGCATGATTTCTGAGACATTAGCTTTACATAATAGTTATTTTACATGTGAATTCCTTTAAGATGTTCTCAAGATCATGACGTCGCAGCATTTTGGTTTGTACTTCTATGTCTTCTCCCATTCATTCATTCTTCCCATTTCCCTTCTCTTTCATTTTGCCTGTCTTCTTTACTCTGTTTTCTTCTATTTTTGAAACTCATCACTTATTAAATTTTTACATGCACTTCCAACTGTTTGTTATCCTTTTAATTTCTGAAACTCCACTTTCAAGTATGTTACATTTATTGATCCCAGAGTTACTGGATGTTTGTTAAGTTTTATTTTCTTTATTTTCTAATTAGGAAATTTCTGTTAACTTTGTGAAAGCTTGTTTATTCTTTCCTCATCTGCATAAGTAGTATAAATCAACACTGGTGAAATTTAAATGTTATATCTTTGAAGAAAATTTATAGCTTACTCCCATATGTAAGTTAAATTCACCACTGGAAGGTCCAGGTGGCATCAAATTCCATCCTTCCAAGGTCCCTGTGACAGCCTGAGGAAAAAATTCTCCAAACCCTGGTCTGAAGAATTTTTTAATGAGTACCTGCTAACTGAGATTGGGGTGTGGGTTTACTTACAGACAAGCGGGTGTCCCCCACCCCCATTCACAGCTGATGCTGAAAGTCCACACCCAGACATAAATCCTGTGGTTCCAGACAGCCTTACAAAGTGGTGAGAGACCAGCCTCCTGGTTTTCTGAGCTTTTATACCCTTAGCTCCTCCCCTGCAAGAGGCTATAGCCAACCGATTGCCTGGAAGAGGGAAGGGGAGTGGCTTCTTTGCAGAGAGTGAGAAGGAGGCAGGTCCATGGCTTGTCATCACAGGGTCAGAAGAATATCTTCCAGGTCACACCATAATATTGAATCTTAATATGTTCTAATTTCCATGGGAATTATTCTTATCCATGACTTATTTAAGTGTGTTTCTAAAGTTTCAAAGATTATTTTATCTACATTCTTGATGGTAGTTTCTAGCTCAATTTCTAAGGAATCATAGAACATGATCTGTGAGACCAACCCTTTGAAATATGTTGAAATATAAAATATAGCCTAATAAAGAGTCACTTTTCTTCAAAGTTTCATGTGGACATAAAAATAATGCATACATTGCTTATTAGTCTGTAGGGCTTCATATAATCTCAGTTGATGATTATTTTTTTGTTGTCTGTGTGTCCCCCTGTTCAACAACTCCAAAACAGGAAGTCTCTGTTCCTGGCTTTTATTTGCTAGCCTGTGGTGTCTGGAAAGGCTATTGAATTCCTGTTTTAGGGTAATTACATTTAAAATCTTTTCAGATTTTGTATGTATTTGTTTTTGAAGCGTTTATAGCAGGTTTCTTATTACTTTTTAAAAAGTCCTTTAGTGTTAGTATCCCTTCCCTCACACCCTTCTTGGCACTGCCCTCCAATTCCTCAACCCATTTAACTCTTTCCGTCCTATTATTTCATTCCCCCCTTTATATCACTGCATACTATATCCTCTTCCAGGATCCTTCCCTCCCCTGTGGCCCCTTAATGTGTTTACTGAGCTCTACAGATTTCCCAATTGAAATACGCCTATCTAAAGATTCAAAGCTAGTATAGCTTAAGAGAGAAAATGTGTGACATGTCTTTCTGGGTATGTGTTACCTCCCTCAGGATGAATGTTCCAGGTTACATATATTTACTGAGAATTTTATGATTCCATTTTTCTTAACAACTGAACAATACTCCTTTATGAAAATGTACCATCCTTTCAGTATCCATCCATCAGTTGATGGACAGCTAGGCAGTTTCCATTTCCTGACTACTGTGAATAGAATAGCAATGGAACATGGGTGAGTAGGTATCTCTGAAGTAGGATAAGAAGTCATTTGGGTATATGCCAAGAGTAGTATAGCTGGATCCAAATTATATTTTGTGTAGGTGAGAGTTTCATTCCTTTATCCTGGGAGGTGGAGGCAAGAGAATGAGCAGGTCAAGGTGAACCTTAACTACATAGGAAGTACAAGTCCACCTTGAGTTATATGCAACCCTGTCCCAAGAACAAAAAAAAAATGTTATTTATTGATGCATATTTGGTCTTCCAAAATACTGGCACAGGTAATCTGAGTTTCTGACTATGATGGTCTATTTCTCTATAGTTCTACTCACAAGTACCAATTTCTGTTTAGGTATTTTAAAGTTATTTGTTGAAGATATGTTAATAATTTTTGTACTTTTCTGCAGAACTGAAACTTAACTATGAAATTCTATGACACTATCAGTGCTTTGTATTTCACATTCTATTTAACATAATAATTACATAATCATACTAGTTTTCTTTTTGTTGGTATAAATATTTCCTTTCTCGTTCTTTGATGAATTTTCTGTTTATACTTTAAGAGTGTGTGTTTTTAAAAGTTGTGTGGTTTAAAGCCAGGTAGCTCATTTTCTATATTTTAAGTGAGGTTTCATATAATTTTCACTTAAAGTATGATTAAAGTAATATTTAATATATTTTTTACTTTATTTTGCACCTTCTGTTTGTTCCACTTTGACTTTGTTCTTCTTTCTTACTTTTGTGCTATTTTTCATCATTTATTTTTACTGGTTTGTAAATCATGTGCACTTGTCTTATTTTAGTATTTACCATTGAAATTTTAATTCAGTGAATGATTCTGGAGTACATTTTTTATTTTATTACAAAGGACATTATTGATATGAAATTAGTAAAATATGAAGACCAGTATATCAAACAATGGTATCATATACATGTTTATTTTATCATCATTATAATTTTCCTTAGTTCTCAAGGTGGACCTGTATACCTGTTCTTAACATATATAACAAATTGTGTAGGAGTAGTGCTACATCATATTACATATTTGTCCTAAATTAGTAGAAATAATACCTGTATGTATGGGAATAGATACCTACCTTTTGTAACAGCAAAATCAAATTGTGGCCAGATTGGTTTTTTTTTTTTCCTGATGATCATTTGTATACATCTAGATGTTTATATTTGAGTGTAGTGTTCCTATTTCAGGATGATAGACACCATGTAAACAATAATATCCAATAACAACAGGGACAGAAGTCTGACAAAAGTTCACAAATGTACATAATGTAATGTCAAGGGCAGAGGGCTAGGCAGTACTTCAGAAAGCCATTGACCAAACAAACAGCTGATCTTTTCTGTTTCAATTTAGTTTTGGAAGTAAATTATTTTTTATTTCAATACCTCAGTAATTTTTTAAATGTTTGTTAGAAAATTTTAAATTCTTGCATTAAATCTTACTTTAAAAATTCCTTCATCATTTGTACTGAATAGCAGCAATTATTTCTAATTAAGGTTTGAGTCTAGCAATGGTAATGAAGGCAAATTAAGTATTTTTTAAATAGTTAAAACATTTGTAATGATGTTGAAAAACTTTACAATCTCAAATAAGTGGAGGGAACCCAAATAATTAAGTACCTAATATAGTTCAAAGTATTATAAATAAAGATCTCATTTTGTGAATTAGAAAATGTATATGTATATATATTTTTTGGTGTTTTTGAGACAGGGTCTCCCTGTAGCCTCAGCTGTCCTGGAACTCACTATGTAGGCCAGGCTGGCCTCAACTCACAGACTGCCTGCCTCTGACTCCTGAGTGCTGGTACAATAAGTGTGCACCACCACATCTGGCAGAAAATATATTTTTTAAACTGCCATACTCGTATTGCATAGCAGAGGTTATATTCACATATAATGTTGAAATTCTCCTATGAAATTATAAAATCAGATAAAATCAGGCAATGACTTAAAAATCTAGCTACTTTCTCTTACTAAATCCATTACTCTATACAGAAGGATAATCATGAAGACAGATCTTTTCAATGTATGCTCAAGTTGCTATGACAACAGTGAGCTTCCATATGGTTCTCCAGAGTCCTCTTTCTCTACATTATGCTGCCATTCACCAGAGAATATGCCTGCTAATATATGCACTACAGTCTATAGAGAATAAAAATAACTATGCTTCAGCAATAAGGCTCTCCCAAAAAGTGCAATTCTACTTAAGAAGATGCCAGTGAGGATATAACATGGAAATGGTGTACATTTCCTTGTATCTCATGTGATTAATCAATATAATCAAATTTCTAACAACATTTGGAAATAACAGCTCGATTGGAACTATTACATTATTCTTAAATTTTTCTTGTAGACAGACAGCATTTAGTAGTCTTCAGTCATGGCAGATTATGTTCTAAAACTTCATCTGATTTCATGAAAAGAAAATTCTGATATGTCTTCAAATATAGACTGTCTCTGAGGCAGATGTCATGTACAGAATCCCAAGTAACACACTCTAAGCAGTTATGATGAATAGTGTTCTAAGTGTATGAAGTTCCCTTTTTAATTTAGAAATAATTGTATGTCAGCTTTCTTGCCTTCAAAAATCTTTATATAGTTGGTTCTTTTCTTATCCTAGTATTTTAAATTCTATTTAGATTGATTTTAATTGATATACAATATTACAAAATAGATGTTTATTGATTTTGTTAAAGATTGTCTTTACCTGAGAACAGAGTGTTTCCTTGTTCTCGCCCAATTAAATTGAATGTCTTGAAAAAGCACACGAAATGAATTTTGATTTGTCAATAAGAGAAGTTACTCACCAGTTGTGGTGGAGCAAGCCTTTATCCCAGCACTCAGGAGTCAGGGGCAAGTGGATCTCTGTAAGACAGAGGCCAAGCCTGGTCAGTTCCATTCCACCTGAGGCTATAAGGAAAGCTTGTCTCAAAAAAGGCTGCCTTTTAAATGCATCTTTTCAATGAAGAAAACCCCATATTTTACTGAGATTTTCTTACTCTTTGTCCAATGTCTTTTGCTGTTATAGAAAAAAATTACATCTACAACTCACAAAAATTAGGTCATCTGTTTATAATAGTTTGCACTAGATTATCTATTAAATAAATATTTGAACCCTCCCAATCCTGGCATCTCAGGCACCTCTACTATACTTTGCTGTCATCTTTCCTCAGGGTTCTCTTGGTGTGACAGTTTCTCAGACATCACTTTTTTTCTAATGACTTTCACAGTAGTAAGAATTATTGGCAAGGCATTGGCAAGGTAGAAATCTCAGCTGAACTTTTCTGATGGTGTTTTCTCATTGGACTATGGGCTCTAGGGAGGAAGACTATGAGAGAGTCACTGCTACCAGAACATATCAAGAGTTTATGCAATAGGGGCTGGAGTGATGGCTCCGTGGTTAAGAACACTGGTTGCTCTTGCAGAGTACCTGAGTTTAATTCCCAGCACATGCATGTGGCTAACAAACATCCATAACTCCAGTTCCAGGGAATCTGACACCCTTTTTTGACCTCCCCAGGCATTGCTCTACATGGGTGCACTTACACAGATGTAGGCAATACACTCATACACATAAAATAAAAATAGTAAATAAAATACTAAAAAAAAAAGAGATCAAGCAATCAACAAAACATCACAGTTTTAACATTGATCACTTGAATAAGATAGCATTGATAAGGCTTAAGTTACTTTTCTTTTCCCCTTGGAACAAATAATATGTTTAAGGTGTGGGAAATCATGCTCTACCAAGAGTACCTATATACTGTTTTAAAACTTCTTCTACACAGTATTACTCCCTATTTGTTTATTTGTTTATGTTTATTTATATAAAAACATGGATGAAGATATATTTTCAAAATATGTTTACTGATTCTAGAATTTTATAAAATTATTTTGATCATATTCAGACACCCCTGCTCACCCCCCACCTTGCTACCTACTGACCTCCTTCCCCCTTCCCAACTTCATGTCCTCTATTATTAATTGTCATTATTTTTAAAAGCCTGTGGAGTCCAATCTGTGTTTCCTAAATTATCTTGGTTTTCATAATTTGGATTCTGGTCAATCTTCCAGGTATCACACCACTAAAGAAAGCTGGCTGTTCCTCTCCTAGTATCCATCAATTGCTAGTAGCTCTCTGCTCAGGCTGGGGTTTCCCACCCACATCCCCCATTCATCCTGGACCCCTGTCTGGCTTGGGCTTGCATAGGTCTTGTGCATGCTGTCATAAGTGCTGTGGGAGTAAAATATATCCCTAAAGCTCATGGAACATAGCGGAACAAGAGATATAGAGAAAACTAATGCATCCCTCAACTCTCATCAACAAAGCTTCCTTATACAACAGAGTGTGATGCACACAGAAGGCCACAACTGGCCAAATTTTAAAGAAAAAGAGACTTTAGAGTGTAGGATAGGACTCCTATGTGGAACCTCAACCTCCTACTGCTCAGAGACCATTGTGGAAGAGGGGACAGAAAGATTGTAGGAGCCAGGTCTTGTTCATGAACACAGGGAAGTAGAGGCTTCTAGGCCACTTAAAGCTTGCACATATGAATCTGTAACAGTGGTGGCATCAAGCACAGGACCCACATCAACTCAATTAAACAAGGGCCCAGGGAAGGGGGAGGGAGAAATAGGTGGCAGGCCAGCAGTAGACTGAGAACTATTGGAGACTGAATGCTGCTGGGTGAGGAAGAGTATGACTTACATAAGATCACTAGATGGACTGACTAGACTCCAGTGGATGAATTTACACTGAAGGACATTTGGGTACAAATGCCTGAATGAATAAGATTTAACATGTATAATAGAATACATGAGGTCCAGTGGGGGAATGGGTGAGGCATAGATAGGGAAGGGGGTCTAAATTTGATTAAGAACTGTTGTATGAAATTGCAAATGCTCAATAAAAAATATATATCTTTTTTTAAGAGTCTAAGAAAAAATAAAAATGATAATGTTGCAAAACTCAATTAAAAATATTTTTATTAATTTTAATTTTATCATTTTGAGGCAGAGTTTCCCTATAACCCCAGCTGGACTGTAACTCACTAGGGAGACCAGGTTGGCCTTTATCTCACAGATATTTACTGTCCCTGCCTCCTGAGTGCTGTGATTAAAGGTCTGCGCAAACACACACAGCTTATTAATTCTTTGAGAACTTTATATAATGTATTCCTCCCTCTCCCAAATCTTCCCAGATCCACCTCCACCACCCTACACACCCAACTTTGCTTTCCCTCCCCTCATGAAGTCCATTTTCTGTTGCAGTAAAACTGTTTTTAACTAACTCAGCAAAATATTTTCATACTATTTGTATATTTGTAACACAATAATAAAAGCTAAGAGCTATATAATAAATACCACAGAGTGGAATTTGAGGATTTATGTACAAATCAAATCAGTATATAAGAAAACATGATGCAAAGTGCAGGACTTAGTGATCAGGATAATTTAATCACTGCTGACTGTACTACATTTATTTACACAGAGAATAACACACATTCTATTTCATCACATTCATACAACCTTCTACTGATTCACACGATTATATCAGATAGAACATATATGTGAAAAACAAAACCCGAAAATTAGCCTGGATTTGGTGGTGCATGCCTTTAGTCCCAGCAATTGGGAGGCAGAGGACAGAGGCAGATGGATGGGTGTCTGTGAGTTTGAGGCCGGAGAGCCTGGTCTACCTAGCAAATTTTAAGCCAGCCAGGGCTACAACCACAATCATTTTAGGTTTATATATATATATATATATCATGGGGTATCCTTTAAAAACAATTCTGAATGATACAGTTTGGATTTTGAATGACCCTGCAAAAACCTTGGTCCTGGGTCTATGACACTATTGGAAGATGGCAGAATCTACTGGGAGGATGTTAGGTCATAGGAAGGTATGTTCCTAAAGAAGATATTGGAACCCTGGTCACTTCTTGCTTCTCTGTTTGCTTTCTGACTGCTATAAGGAAAAGAATTTCACAAGTTCCCACCATGATACTCTACTTACCACTAGCCAAGTGCATGTAAAATAAGACCCAAGATGCACCTTTATCTTTATTTCATCTACCAAAAATGATTATTTGATTCAAGGTATATCTGTGCAACATTTTCCAATAATAAAAATTGAGTTAATTTTATTTCACTATGATAAAAATGATTTGTGCACAGAGTATGTTACTCCACTATCTTAAATCAATAACGTTTTTACATTTCAAAAAAAAGTATTAATCAAAAAAAGTTTCCTTTCAATGTAAATTTCAACTCTGAACAATTTTAAGAAGAATTGTTTTGTTACAAGTATATACATGCAAAATATGTCTACTAATAATTAAGGATTAATAGAAATTTACATAATTATAATTTCCTTATTTTGAAGTAAAATTAGAAGTCTGAGTGTGTGTCAAAGGATAAAGGTGAAATTATATTTACAATTTTCCACAATGGTATCATCATTATAAATTAAAGTGGTCTAGACCATTTAATTATTTTATCCCACCAGAAATAATTATCTGCTAATAATTTGTCAAAATAGCTTCCTCCTGACCTTTAGTGTAGTATTAAATTATGGACAGCCTCACCTAAATATTAGTAATGCTGAATTAAAGGGAGACCCACACTGCATTTAGAGAGTCTGAAGACAAGGAAAAGATAATAATCTTACTTTGTTATTAATGATGACTGTTAATTGTTTTACCCTGTTTGTTACATAAATCAATTTTTTTAAATGGAGCTGCTCTACCAATTCAAGCACATGTTCAAGTAAATATATGGGGTTTTTGTTTGTTTGTTTTTGTCTTTTTGAGACAGGGTCTCCTTGTAGCCCCAGCTGTCGTGGAACTCAATATGTAGATCAGGCTGGCCTTGAACTCACAAAGATCTGCCTGCCTCTGCCTCCTGAGTGCTGGGATTAAAGGTGTGCACCACCATGCCCAGCATTGTAAATATATGTTTTATATACAATCATTTCAATTATTTTAGATGTTTTAGTTTAATTCTGCCTTTCTCTGTGGAAACTCAGAAGTTCTTGAAGTATCCACTTGGATAAGGGCTTGTTTTCCATGTATTTATCAATAATATTCTCCCAGTGTCATTTGTCTCTAAAGCTGCATATCTATTAACAAAATGGTTCAATGGAGATAATTGTGCTGAACAATTCATGTGTATCTATGTGTAATTTTTTGTAACACAATCAAACCACGACAGCAGGTCAGTGCTCAGAAATAGAAGTCTGTGCCTACTCATATGAAAAAATCACAATGGAAGAATTATTAATTTAAGAGAAATATTTAAATACATGTGTTTTTGTTTTTGTTTTTGTTTTGGGGGTTTTTGTTTTGTTTTGGTTTTTGGGTTTTTTTTTTTGTTTTTTTTTTTTTGGTCTTTTTGAGACAGGGTCTCCCTGTAGCCCCAGCTGTTTTGGAACTCACTATGTAGACCAGGCTGGCCTTGAACTCTCAGAGATCTGCCTGCCTCTGTCTCCTGAGTGCTGGGATTAAAGGCGTGTGCCACCATGCCTGGCTACATGTGATTCTTGAAAGTCCTAAAAGACAGAAGTCATGGAAATTGTGATTCTTACAGCAAGATGTTTTCATTGATTATATTTAAATCTACTGACCATGATAAGTTAAGAGACATTAATAGTATACAACCATCAAAGAAATATGTCTTTCCAATACTTGCAGTTTAAACCTCACAATATAAATATCTGTCCAGTCAATTTTATAGCACATCTTATGGAAAATAGAATATCAACTTTCTCTAACTTAAACCTGGAACTTAAGATCAAATAAAACAGTTTAAGATATAAAAATATACTTTAATGACCTATTTTAAATGCAAGTAGAAGTTATGTATCAGGAATCAGAAAAAAACTATCTGTTCATTAAGAAATAACACAAAAGCTTTCAAATTTTGTACTCATTTAAAAATTTAACTGGAATGTATTTTTTCAAATCTTGAATTGAATGAGAATATAGTTGTAACATATTCAAAATAATTTAGATATTTTTCTTTTACACTCTCAACATCTGTTGTAGGCCAACTTAATATCTCTATATATTTTTTTCTCTCTTCCTCTGAATAACTGAGCTAAAAGTATATGGCATCCCTTCTTATTAACCAGAAGATAAACAGAATGGAAACTCATTTAAAGTCTCCACCACTGGAGATGTCAAAACAGATGTCACTTTCCTACTGGATGACAGCACTGGGTTTAAGATGTCAAACATAATTAAAAACTGAATTTTCACATGTATTCCACAGTTTATACACACTGAAAATCTCTTACCTTTTGAACTTGTAGAGTGCTGAGCTCTGCAAAATAGAAGGCTTTATTTTAGTTTAAAAGCCATTGGGGAGTGAAATCATTTTATCAATCAGTGCCCAGAGGTTTCCTTCATGATTTGGCATGAAAAGACTGGCATTTCATTAAAATGTGCTGACAACTGAAAGAGCATTTCTAGCAGAACTGATTCTCTCACTCTCCTATCTAAGAATATCAAGGTATTCCCCATGGTTTATCCAAATTATAGAATAATTTAACATGTCATTCCTACAACTGATGTTGAGAGTGTAAAAGAAAAAATCTAAATATGACTTAAATAACTTGTGACTTCTAACACTTTAACATTTTAAAAGGTTAAAGTGTTAGAAGTCACAAGTTATATAAGTCATATTTATTTATTATTTATTATTTATTAAGCTTCTCTAGAAATGCTTTCCTTGATAACATGAGTCATAAAATTTCCTGGGAAAAGAATACAATACCTTTACCTTTTTTTGACACTCACTCAAAATGTATTAAAGGTACCAAATACACCATAAACAGTCAGTCTTCACATTTGAAACATGAATTGAAAATATTACTCAAAAAGATGTCTGTCTTGGACTATACAGAACTTATGCTTGTTGTTATCCTCTAAACAGTCCAGTATACTTACTTACATACCATTTACATTGCATTATGTTAGGTGTTTTTATTAGTCTTGATTTGATTGAAAGTATATGGGAATATGTGTGTGGAGGTTAGTTGCAAATACTACTCCACTTTATATAAAGAATTGAGCCTTCTTCCCAAAGTGCCTGAGTGCTGAGTAGTCTCGATTTACCCACAGCCACAATCAACACCACACACACACACGCACACATACACACACAGGCATACACACCTAGGCTTGATGCAAGTGTGAGTTTTCTCCTATCCCCTTTACTAGGGAGTAATCACTTTTATGAGTTTACCAGTGACAGAAACTGCAGGATACCTTAAACATAAGCACTCTTGGTAAATATCTGAGATACTTTACTTGGAAGCTTCACAAAGAGTTTCCACCCTCTGAAGAGCAGGGTAATGTAGTACAGCAGTTCAGAGCACAGGGGTGGCACTTGCTTGCTTGATGCTGAATAATATCATTGTTGTGTGTCTGTTTCTTTGTCTATAATACGGTTATTGTGAGGACTAGGTGAAGCCATATGTCTAAGATCATTAGGATAGTGCCTGGCAAATGGTTAAGCATTCAGTAACATTGAACATCACTATCAATCCTTCATATGCCAGGGGTATAACAACCTACAGAAGAACTCATCAATGAAACATTAGTGATGAGGGGTCATTCCCACCTGACCCAGAAATATGTATAAGTATTGAACCTCAGGAAAGGAATTTCAAGGATTGATTAATGTGAGCTGAGGACTTGGGAAACTGACCTTCTGAAAATGAGTGCTGCAGTAATCTTAGTCATTCTGGATTATAGAGTTAACTACTATTTACATGGAGGAAGAGATAATCTTTTTCTGTTTCTCAAAAACTGACTCTAGGGGATGGAGAGATGACTTAGTGGTTAAGAAGAATGGCTGCTTTTGCAGAAGACTTGGGTTTGGTTCTCAGCACCCCACATGACAGCTAACAGCTGTCCATAACTCCAGCTCCAGGGAATTTGACACTCTTTTCTGGCCTTCATGGGCACTGCACACATGTGGCACTCTTACATCAATATAGGCAAAACACTCATTCACATAAAATAAATATAACAAAATCTTTTCAAGAACTGATGTTAGAAATGTAAAATGAATCTTCTCTCTCACAGCTTCTCTGTCCCTTCACTAACCATGGATCTTTTTCTAATACTCCATGGTTATTAATTATATTTCTTACTAATCAACTGAATTCCATCTTGCCTTTTCCTTACAGAAAATACATAGAGGGCTCTATAGCTTGTTACATTTGCACTGGGTTTTAATAGGGAATGTCTTAAACAGATGACTAAGAGTGGCTATTGACATTAAATCTTATCAAGCACCTTTTGGATCAGGTATCAAATTAATCATGTTTCACCTCAAATTGGAGAAACTTATGTGGTAGAGGCCCTAACATACAGGCATCCATGGAACAAAGGCACCTCGGTAATTGTGCTGGATAGCTTATCAATTTGACACACCAGGGTAGAGCTCCTCAGTTGAAGGAACTGCCTCCATTGTAGTGGCGTATGGCCATGTCTATGGGGCATCTTCTTGATTACTGAGTGGGAGGACCCAGCCCACTGTGGGTGGTGCCACCCCTGGGCAGGTGTATAAGAATGAAGGTCGAGCAGAGGTTGGGAGAGCAAGCCAGTTAGCAGTGTTTATCTATGGCCTGTGCTTCAGCTCCTGCCTCCAGGTTCCTGCCCTGAGTTCCTACCTGGGGCTCCCTGATGAACTGTGACCTGGGAGATGTAAGCCAAATAAACCCTTTCCTCCTCAAGTTGGTACTGGTCAGAGTATTTTGTCACAACAATGGAAAAACAAACTAGAACAGTAATGATGTACATTCTAACAGAGTATTGCATTCTATTTGTTAATATTTTCATGTTAATTCTTCACATCAATAATCCAAGAAAGACTGAGACTGGGCAGTAGCTCTGCTATTTTCAGAGTGTACTATAGGTACATTTGATGACTGTCAACATGCTGAAGCTTTTCTCATGCCTCAGTGTCTGAAAATGATGTCAATAATGCCGGTTATCTCTTTACTATATTTATAATAAATATAGTATTGTATTATTAAATATTTTATAGTCATAAAATAATCTTTATATAATTTCTCATGTATACTTTTGGAAATTTTCCCAGTTTTCTGTATTTATGATATATTTGTCATTCCTACCTTTTTCATGAATGAATCTAGACATTTAAATTTTACCCTATTTTTATATATCTGACAAATAGTTCAAAGGTGCATTATTGAAAACTTTCTCTTATAAAATATTATCATTTCTTCTAGTTATGTTTAATTTTTTCCTATTATTGCATTGGATTATTTTAGTAGTTATCCCTCTAAAAATTCATTGACATAGTAATGACTAATCAAGTTAAATTTTTCAAAACTGTGACTTGTTTATTAAGTTTATTTTTATCAGTCCATCAATTTACTGTAAAAATCTGCTATTTTACTTACTTTTGACATTGAATTTTATTGCAAACTGACAAAATCTGGTCTTAGCCGTTTTAAAGAATTCAACATATTGTTGTTAACCATAGTTACCGTATTGAACTACAGATATCTTGAACTTGAATATTATGTAACTAAAATTTAGTATCTTTTGTTCATAAATAATAAGATTTCTGTCTCTTCAAAAGCTGAATGGTATTCCACATTTTCTTTATGTAAACATTAGCTTGGCTCTATCTTGACTTTTAAGAGCAGTGCTGCAAAAAGCATGGCTGTGCAATCTCCTGTTCTCTATACTAATTTCCTTTGGATACATGCTTAGAAGTGGGATTGGTAAATCACGTGACAGGTTTATTATTGCTTTTGGAGGGCCCTCCATATTTGTTTTGAGATAGTTGTACCAATTTTATGTTCCTAGTAATGCTTTGCAACCCATTCCTTTGGTCACATTCTCACCAAAAATTGTTTGTTTTAGACTAGCTATTCTAACAGGTGGGAAGAAATATCTCAATACTGGACTTTTTTGTATTTCTATAAAAATGCAGTTTCCATTTCTTATATTAAGGTTGTTGTTTCCTTAATTCTAATTCATTAATTTCTGCATTTGTTTTTGAGTTGTTTATTGTTCTTTTTTCTTTTTTTTAAAATTGATTTTTGTGTATTTCATATAGAACATCTCCAACAATCTTAATCATCATTATACTCCTGTTCCCATCAGCACCCTCCCATATCCCCCCCAATTGCAGCTCATATACTCTATCATTCCAGTTAAGGCCCACTGTGTCAAGTCAGTGTCCTCAGACATTCCCCAGTGCAAGTCCATCCACTGAGATCTAGTCAGCCTATCTAGTGTCCCTTGTTTTAGGAAGATTAGCTCTTCTTCACCTAGCAGCAATCTGTTGCCAATATTTCTTCAGACAAGATTGGGGTCTGCATGTGCAAAATATCTATCCTTATATTTATGACAAATATCCCAGTCACCACTCATCAAAGAAGCTCATTTTGCACCAATCAAAGACTGTTACCAAGTACCACAACTGGTCAAACATGGACATTATCTTTGTTCTTCTTTTAAGGTTCTCAAGAGAAATATTAACTATTATTCTCATGTCTATTTACTAAAATTATTAAATTTCTAAAATTTATTTATTCATTTATTTTGGCCTTCTTGCATGTTAAGTGCACCATATGTGTGCAATACCCACTGAGGCTAGAAGAGGCCATCAGATTTCCCTAGAACAAAGTTACTGACAGTTGTTAGGCACTGTGTAGGCCATCTCTCCAGTCCCTAAAACTATTTTAAATATATCCTCTGAATGTAACTTTACTAGAATCCCGTGTTTTGATAAATAAATTGTTAATATTCATAAATATCTAGATATTATCCATTTTGTATTTTTAAATTCACTGAGTTGTTTAAAAGTAGATTTTAAAAACTATAGTTACTTATTTTACTTTTTAAATTTCATTATTTTTATTTTAGTTTATGAATGTATTACTTGCATGTGTTAAGTGCACCTGTGTCTTGAAGTGCTTGCAGAGGACAGAACAAGGGATTGGATTCCCTGGAACTGGACTTTTGGATGGAAGATTGTTATCTGCTGTGTGGGTGCTGGGAATAGAACCTGGGTCCTGTGCAAGAGCAGCCAGTGCTCTTAACTGCGGAACCATCTCCCTATCCCCCTATTTATTTTACCTTCTAAATGTTTAGAACTAATTTAAAGTATATTCCTTTTCTGTGACAGATATATGTTCAAAATATCTGGATATATTGTGATCAGAGGACAGAGTTTTATTGTTTCCAAATTAAAAATTTATTAAGGCTTTCCTCTGAGGTCTAATATGTGTTTGTTTTATAATATTTCCTGTATTTAAAATAATATAGATTCTGTTTAAAGGGCAATAAATATGACACACTCACTTAGTGAATTATATTCAGTATAATTTTTGAAGTTTTTCTCCCATTTCCATCCTCTTCTATCAAGTTGAAATTACTAACCTAATATACTTATCTAAAAATGGAAATGCAGTTATAATAATTTCTGAGTGAAAATTTCATAAGGTAAAGACAAAAGTTAAATATGTGTTAATAAAAATAATGAATAAAAGAGATAGAACATACTAATTCATTCCTCATATTTTGGATGAGACATTCAATTTGTATCACTTCATTTTGAAGCTGTAAAAGGAGACTATTCAATTAAAAGAGATAGTTACACAACTAAAAATAGGATACAACTGCCTTTTAAGTTTCCCATATATGATGGAAGAACTGGAAATAGAAATTACATATCAAAATAAAACATCAATAAGGATAAAAATAAGCCCATAATTAAATAAACACTAATACAAGAGAACTGGGTTCAGACATCTGCCACGGAAATGAAAATAAGTGAAATAAAAACAATTCATGAAGAGACTATCTCCTAAATTGGGCAGAGAGGAAAAAGAAAAACAACTGTTCCCAATGATATACTGATGATATTGGAACAAAACAGACATGTAAATCAGTGAAACAAAGGAAAATACTCAAACATGAGTGCATAAAATATCAGCCATGTGATACTTGATAAAGATGACAAGAATACAAACTGAAGAAAAGACAGCATAGCATCTTCAACAAATCATGTTGGGAAAACTGGATCTCCACATGTAGAAGGAAAGTGGACCCATATGTATCACCTGAACAAAAAACAATTTCATAGGCTGGAGAGATTGCTCAGTGGTTAAGAGCACTGGCTGTTCTTTCAGTAGACGCAGGATCGAATCCCAGCACTAACATGGCAGCTAACAACCATCCATAATTCCAGATCCAGGGGCTCCAATGCCCTCTTCTGACCTCTACAGGCACTGCACAGCATGGGTGCACTTACATATATGCAGGCATAACACTCATACACACAAACTAAAAATAAATAAGTCAAAAATCAACTCCAAATGGATCAAAGACCTCAATGTTAAATGTGAAATGCTGATATTGTTAAAACAAAACATAGGCCTACAAGATATAAGTATAGGAAAGGACTTTCTAAATCAGGCTTCAGTTGCTCAGGAATCAAGGTCAACAACTAACAAATGGGACTTAATTAAACTAAAAAAACTTTTGTCAGTTGTTGACCTTAATTCCTGAGCAACTTCATTAAACTAAAAAAAAAAAAAAAAACCTTTTGAGCCAGAAATGGTAGTGCATGCCTTTAATCCCAGCACTTGGGAGGCAGAGGCAGGTGGATCTCTGTGAATTCAAGGCCGGCCTGGTCTAGATAGTGAGTTTCAGTACAGCTGGGGCTACAGGGACCCTGTCTCAAAAAGACCAAAAGAATTTTTTTTTTTTGTACAGCAAAGGAAACAATGATTCAAGTGAAAAGGAAAATTACAGAGTGGGAGAAAATTTTTACTAGGCATACATCTGACCAACGACTAACTTCCAGAATATACAAAGAGCTAAAAAAAAAATAAATAAAGGGAATCAAGGAAAAAATGACTCAATTAAAATATAGGGATGAATCTAAATAGAGCTCTCAAAAAGAGCAAATAAAATGGCTAAGAAATACCTTTAAAAATGTTCAACATTCTTAATAATTAAAGAAATACACATTAAAACTACTTTGTACAGCAAAAGAAATGACAAATTGAGTGAAAATAAAGTTCACAGACTGGGAAAAAAGTCTGCCAGATATACATCTGATAGAGGATTAATAGCCAGATTACCCAACAAACTCAAAAATCAAAGCATCAAAAAAATAAATAACCCAAAATGTGGGCTAGGGACCTTAACAGAGAGTTCTCAAAAGAAGAAATAAAAGGCTAATAAATATCTTTAAAGGTATTCATCATCCTTAGTAATTAGGGAAATATAGATTAAAAGTACTTTAAGAGTTCATCTTACCCCAGTCAAAATGGTTAAGGTCAGAGAATAAATGACACCAAATGCTGGGTAGGATGTGGAGGAGGGGATCCCTCATTCACTACCTGTGGGATTGCAATCTGGTGAAACCACTATGGAAATCAGTATGAATAACTCTTAAATAACCAAAAATAGATCTACCCTGTGATCCAGATATACCACTCTTTGAGGTATACCCAAAGGACTCAATATCCTACTACAGAGATCCTTGATCAGCTGCCTTTTTTGCTATTCCTTTCAAAGTAGCTAGGAAATGGAGACAACGTATAGGTCCCTCAACCAAAGAATGGATAATGAAAATGTGGTACATTTACACAAAGGAATTTCACTCAGCATTAAAGAAAAATTAAATTATGAAATTTAAAGGTAAATGAAATAGAAACTTTATACTGAGGTGTGGTGATTTGAACAAGAATATCCCCCATATACTCTAAATATTTGGAAATTGTGTTCCAAGTTAGTGGCACTGTTCTAGAAGGTTTTAGGAGGTATGATCTTGCTAGAGAAAGGACATCACTGGGCGGGGTGAGACTAAGAATTCTTAAGCCTTGCAGTGTCTCTCATGTTTCCTGTACCTATTGGAAGATGTGATCACTTGACTTTCTGTTAAGGCTACCCCTTCCTCAATGCCTACCATGCCATTATGAACACTTACCCCTGAAACTATAAACACAAATAAATTCGTCCTTGTATAGGTGGCCTTAGTCATGATGTCTTATCACCACAAGAGAAAAGTAACTAATACAGAAGTTGGTACTGAGAGTGGGGTGTTGCTGTTAAAACATGACCATGTGGGTTTTTTGAGGAATATAAAAGACTTTGGAAGTTTGTGATACAAAAGCAGTTGCATGCTGTAAAAGCAGAGCTTACCAAGATTTTCGATTAGGAAACTGGAAGAAAGTAGTGCTGAAAACAATGTGGTTTCAGAGAAAAATGAGGACTTAAGCAGAAACCAGGATATTTTTCAAAGAGCCTGGCAATTGTCTGCCTACAACCTGAAAGTTTGCCTGGAGCTCAGTTGAAAAGTTGGATTTAATTTCTTTGGTGGGAGAAATTTCAGCCTAGCATTGAATAGGTGATGTGATTATGAATGGTGAATATTATGAAAATCTGCAATGAAAAAGAGCAAGTGGGGCAGAAAGAAATGCAGAATGTAGAGTTTGGATTGAAAAAGAGCATTAGGAAAATTAATGTTGGAGCCAAGTCATGTGCTGAAGGAGAGGCTCCCTTTGATAAGATTAGAGTGATTAAGGAGAGACTTACAGATTTGTACTTAAACAATGAAAAGAATATCCCAAGTGCAAGAACACATCCAGCTAAGCCTCCAAACTGTGAAAAAAAAATGTAGGAGGAGCATTCTGATGCTAGAAAACCACAGCACAGAAAAGCTGAGAATGTGGATGAAACAGGCCAAAGTCCACTCCAAACTGGCAGCCAAGCCTGGCAGTGCTTTTAATATGGTTCTGGCTTTAGAAGCATGAAAGATGCAAGAGTAAAAGGTTCATCAGTACTTCTTCCAAGGTTTCAGAGAACCACAGAAGCCATGCAGCATGCAGCAAGGGTAGACCTGCATAAAGAAGGCCCTGAAAGACCAAGAGGCCCAGACAGGCCATTGCATGGAGCTGTAAAGGTGAAGCCTGGTTGGCAGTGGCGACGCCAAGAAGATGGAGATGCTAGAGCATTGAGACATCTACCAAGAAGAATTGCATACAGGAAGTACCAGCCTAAAAGAGAGATATATGATGCACACAGCAAAGTTTAAGGAGCTGAGCCATCTCAGCCCTTTGGAAGAAAAGTCCTAGAAGTTGGACATGGAGCTACTGGATTTGATGTTTGCCTGGCTAGTTTTTGGTTTTGCTTTGATCCAGTATTTCCCCAGTAGGCCTCCATTCCTTCCTTTTGGTATGGGAGTGTTTATTCATTCACTTCCATTGTATCTTGGAACCATACAATTTTTCTTTTGATTTTGCAGGGGTTGTAAATTAAAATATTGATTTGGTCCTCAGAAGAGACTTTGGACTTGGACTTTTGAATATCATTGAGACTGGTAAAGACTATGGGGACTTTTGAAGACAAACTGCATGCATTTTCTGTTTTATATGGCAATAAGCCCTGGGGGTCAGAGACTGGGATGTGGTGATTTTAATGAGAATGTCCCCCATAGGCGCTAAGCCTTTGGATATTTTGTCCCCAGTTGGTGGTACTGTTTTTGGAGGTTTTAGAATGTATGGCCTTGCTTAAGGATGTATGTCACTGGGAGAAGGCTTAGAAAGTTCTTAAGCCTTGCTGGATATCCTGTCTTTCTCTACTTCTTGTGCCTTCTTGAAGATATATCATTCAGCTTTCTGCCTTGGCCACCTCCTTCAACCATGCTTCCCCTGCCATTATGGACCCTTACATCTGACCATAAGCTCAAATAAACTTTTTCTTATATAAGTTTACTTGGTCACAGTGTCTTATCACAACAACAGAAAAGTAACTAATATATGAGACAGCCCAGACTCATAAAAACAAGAGACACATTTTTTCTCTCTTTTTTTGACCTAGCTCCAAATCCTTATATGTTAGTATCTACCCTGATGTAACCACAGTAGCCAAGAAATTGTAAAGAAACCATGGGGGTAAAGGAGAAGGAGCTCAATCAGGGGTTAGTAGGAGACAGTTGTTATCAAAGGTAGAAATGGAGAAAATGGGGGATTCATTAACTTAAGGGGGACAGAGATGGCTATACAGGAAGAGATAATAGAGATAAATTATATTTAGGCGGTGTGAAAAACCAAAAGGAAATGTATTCGTTCATAGGTTACTGAAAAATACACATACAATATTGAGTGCATGTGCATAGCAAAAGGCTGTATAACTAAAAATCACAGTGCCAGGCAAGGGAAACTTCCCTTTGAGTTGTTGAACTCCTAAAATAATAAAGGCTATTGCCACTGCCCTTGATTGCCTCCCAGAACTTGGAGGAAAGACCCAATTGCTGAAGATACAACATACTTTGGACAAAGGACTTTGATCATTCAGCTGGACCTGACCGGGAAATATCCTCCTTGAAGACTAGGCCTAGAAGTATCAGAAGATACTATGAAACTGCCAAAGGAACCAATCAATGGTCCTACTCATCTGTAAAGGCAAAATCACAATGACTGGCTCAGCAAATAATCTCTATTGGTAAAGTAGTGGCACTTTTATCTTCTGGAAAATCAACAACTATCAAAATGGACGTAAGGCCTGCTCAGTGGGAGAGCACACATACATAGTATTGTAAACAAAGCAAGTACACATGGCTGGCTGAGGATGTCATAGACCCTAGAGGAAAAAATGTCTTGTCACTTCCCTAGACCAATCCAATTTCTACTGCTAGTTAATCCAGTCGAGGTGTGATAGGGAAGCTGAATCAATGAAGTCTCCACAGTATGGTAACCTGAAAAGATCTGCATAATGACGAAGCCATTTGACATGCCAAGGTGGATGGGAGAAATTTCACAGGGTTCTACCTCAAGATGAAGAGCTATAAGGAATCAATGACTGCTAAGGGAAGGAGACACAGTTTTCTCCAGGGACAAGCTCCCTGAGAGGTAATCTTGTTCAAGTTGTAGAAGAAAGTGCATTCTACAGTCATAAAAATTCGCTTACCTCATTGGTGTTTTCTAAAGTCTGTGCTGAAGCTAAGAGCTTGTAACAAAATAGCAGTTTTTTAAAGAAAAAGTTCATTCAATAGGGCTATTCTCAAGTTCCTTAAATGCCAAGTATTCTTGCAAATGGAGAAATACGTAGGACTGAAGAACGCCTGAAGCAACAGTATCATTGGCAGTGAGGATTGCGTGTGTGTGTGTGTGTGTGTGTGTGTGTGTGTGTGTGTGTGTATGTAAATCTATGAATGTATATATGTATATGTAACAATAATAATCAAAGAAGAGAACAAGAATTTGAAAGGGAGTAGGGGGACATGGAAGGTATTGGAGGGGGACTGGGAGGGATGGAAACAATGCAAAGACTATACTTATGTATAATGTCCACAAAAATCTCCAAAAAAATTAAAATTCTACCACTAGGTAGAAATTGACCATTGTAAATCTGAAAATCAGAAATCCCAAATGCTTTAACATAAAAACCTTTTGAGCATTTAAAGGGTACCACAAGTAGAAAATTCCATATCTAGTCTATTAATTAAAACAAAGTGGCTTGAAACAACAATTTATTATTTTCTAAATGTCTATGAATTGGTTGTGTCTTGTGTAAATTCACGCAATGGTAACAGTAACATCTTGCTTGAATCTGTAGGTAGAAAATATCCTTAGGAGAAAGCTGCTGGCTATCACTGGTATAAATTGATGTTTCTCTTAATCTTCAAGATATTCATATTTAGTAGTTTGGATTAGGCTTTTTCACAGCATGATATTCAAAGTATCTAATGAAGGAAGTGCACAGATTGCAAGAGTTCTCAGAAATAAACCCTTGGCCTTGGATAGAATCATTTTTCATCACAATCTTTGTCAACACAGTCATAAAGTCAGCTCAGATTCAAGAAGGTAAAAATATCTTTTGACAGGAAAATTAGTTATAACTTGCAAAGGGAAAGCACAAAAGAGTTATGATTTTCTGGGAGGCATCATTAGAGTAAGTCCACTATACCAATATATAAAAATAAAAATAAGGGGCTAAAGAGATGTCTCAGTGGTTAAGCGCATTGGCTGCTCTGGCAGAGGACCTGGGATTGGTTCCCAGCACCCACATGGCAGCCAACAGCCATCCCTAACTCCATTTCCAAGGGATCCAACCCCCTCTTCTGACCTCTGCAGGTACTGCATGATGCAGGTACACCTACCTACATGCAGGCAATACACTCATACACATGAAATAAAAATAAAATTTGTTTTAAAAATAAGCCACAATTTTTAGCCTTTCCTTAGATTTATTCAATAATGAATCAGAGACATAAGTGTATTTGGGACATTCTGGAACATTTGTAAATAAGGAGCGACATCGCACAGCTCTAGTGAGGTTTCCTTCACTTCGTTTCATTATTCTGAAGCAGTACATTCATAGACGTTGATGCATCACACATGTCAGAAAGATAAATTAGTCTACATAGTACAGATTACAAGTTTATCATTTCAGAGTTTGTCTGCTGTGTGTAATTTTTAGAAGGAGGAAAACTAATCTGTGGAAGGGTGGTCTGAATATATTTCTTTTTTTAATTATCATTTGCATTTTGTGACAGGGTCTCCCATCTCCCTGTAACCCCAGCTGGCCTGGAACTCACTATGATGGCTAGGCTAGCTTTGAACTCACAGATATCCGCCTGCCTCTGCCTCCCGAGTGCTGGGATTAAAGACATGCACCATCATGCCTGGCTTGAATATATCTCTTTAATCAAGTATGTTGTCAATTACTGTTCCTCTCTTCACAGAAGAACCTCAATTTGTCCCTGTTCAATGAATTATAGTGAGTATGCTCTCTTGTTTAGTTTTTAGAGTCGTTCCATTTGGGAGGGGGAAAACAAATACCTAGAGAAGAGGTTATTAACCTTGGTGAAAAAATAATTGTCTGAGGACTGCTTAACGATCCCATTGCTCTGGCCACACTTTGTGCCAGCTAAATCATAACTGGTGGCATTGGAGTCACGGCATAAGGCATTTTTTAATTAAAAAATGAAGTTTATTAGTACTCAAAAAATTACAGCATATAGAACTATTCCAAGGATGAAAAAAAAACATAATTTAAAATTCAAATTCCCATAAGGTGGGTTTCTTGGTAAGCATCTCCTGTAGTCACACATGAACATTGCCATTTAAGGATTTATTTTGCATTGAAAATGAGTTATATCTTGAGAGAGGATTCAAAGGATTTACATGAAATCTACCATATATATATATATATGCATGCCTTAGTATGCTTTTTAATATATTTTTATTGAGGTTTTTAATTTCATACAACAGTTCTTAATCAAATTTAGACCTCCCACCCCCATCCATGTCTTCCCTATTCCCCCACAGGATCTCGTATATTCTGCCATACATATTAAGACCTATCCAGTCAAACATTTGTAGCCAAATGTCCTTCAGAGTAAATTTGTCCACTAGAGTCTAGTCAGCTCATCTAGAGATAATATGTAAGGCATACTCTCCTTCACCCAGTAGCAATCAGTCTCCAATAGTTCTCAGTCTAGCGTGGGCTGGCCACCCATTTCTTTTCTCCCTTTTGGGCCATTGTTTAATTGAGTTGGCATGGGTCCTGTGCTCGATGCCATCATTGCCTCTAGTTCACATGTGCAAGCTTCCAGTGACCTGAAAGCCTCTGCTTCCCTGTGTTCATAAACCATCCCAGGCTCTTACAACCTTTCTTCCCCCTCTTCTGTAATGATTTGTGAGTCATGGGTGAGTGAGGTTCTATATACGAGTCCTATCCTATACTGTGCAGCCCGTATTCTTATTGCTTTTGTTTTTGTTTTATAATTTTGTTTTGGTTTTTTTTTTGTTGTTTGTTGTTGTTGTTGTTGTTGTTGGGTTTTGTTTTGTTTTATTTTGTTTTTGGCCTTTTTGAGACAGGGTCTCCCTGTAGCCCCAGCTGTCCTGGAACTCACTATGTAGACCAGGCTGGCCTTGAGCTCACAGAGATCCTGCCTCTGCCTCCTGAGTGCTGGAATTAAAGGTATGTGCCACCATTCCCAGCAGCAGTCTCTTATTCTTTAAAACTTGGCCAGTTGTGGCCTTCTATGTGCATCACTCTCTGTTGTATAAGGAAGCTTTACTGGTGAGAGCTGATGGATGCATTAGTTTTCTCTCTGCCCCTTATTCCACTATGTTCCATGAGCCTTAGTTGTAGAGGTTCAACTGTAGATGTGCCATCCAGTACTGGGCATCTCTCAGACATAAGTTCTCTGTGTCTTACCAGTTGTACAATTCTGTAGTAGCCTCCATCTGTGCAAAAAGAAGCTTCTTTGATGAATGGTGTACAGTATGCTTATCTGTAAATGTAAGGATTGATATTTAGCATATAGTAAGAAATTTCATTTTTCTAGAGCTATGAAAGAGGGATTTCTCTAGGATGTGTGTCCTCTCTTGCCATGTATATTTGACTGTGTTTAGAGTGCCACCCATGAGTTCTCTCCCATTGAGAGGGCTTTAAGTCCAATTAGACAGCTGTTGATTGCCCCAGATAACAGTGCCACTACTACACCAATAGAGGTAGTTTGTCATGATAAGGCATTTTTTAAAGTCACCGGGATGATTCAGAAGAGCATCCACAGGTGGGAACCACTGAGTCTGAGCATCTGCTTTCACTGATTTCCTTAGGAAATCTCACAAAAAATCTTAATATTGATCAAATTCCACTCAGTTAATCAGTTAGTTGATGAAAAGAATATGCTATTTTCTGTTATGTGGGCATACTTAGTTATTAAAAAGATTATCAGGATTATCAAAGACACAAAGAGTTATTTAAAATGATTGACAAGATTGACAAAGATTTAGCCAAATTAACCAAACAAAAGAGAGAAGGGACCAAATTTAGCAAACTCAGAGACAAAAAGAGAAACATTACAAGAGACACTGAAGAAATTCAGAAAACTGTACGGACCTACATTAAAACTCTGTAATTTACTACACTGGAAAATCTAAAAGAAATGGATGAATTTCTAGATATGTACAGACTATTTAAATTTTTATTTAAATTTTTTATAATTTCAATTGAATGTTCTTAATTCCGTACAATATATTTTGATTGTGTTTGGAGTCCCCCCCCCCATCCACATGTCCCTCTTACTACTCCCTACACAATTTCATGTCCCATTGTAAGGTATGAAGGGTTCAAGAGACCAGCAGAGGCTTGTGACTGTGAGAGGTCAAGAGAGGCCATCAGTGGAAGTACAGCCTAGTTACAGTGAAGATTCTAAGGATTGATGAGGACATGGAGACGATTTGAAGTTTGACACTTTAGAGGCCAGAAAAGGCCATTGGTGAAGGTTCTTCCTCTGTTACAATGGAGACCCTGGCATATTAGGGATGTCAGAACCATGGGAATATAACTGAGAACTCTGATTTAAGACCATGCATTCACAAGCACCTAATTTTTGACAAATAAGCTACATTTATCAAAAAGACAAATGGAGAAAAGACAGCATGTTCAACAAATGGTGCTGTTCAAAGTGGATGGCTGCATGTAGAAGAATGAATAAAAAATCTATCTCTCATCCTATACAAATCTCAACTCCAGGGGCTGAAGAGGTGAGTCAGAAATAAAGAGCAATGGTTGCTCTTGCAGAGGAGCTGGGTTCAGTTCCCAGCATCAACACAGTGGCAACCAACCATCTGTAATTCCAGTTCCACGGGATCCGAAGCCCTCTTCTGACTTCCATGGGCATTGCATCATAAGGGTGCACCTACAAATATGCCAGATTTCCAGTCAGTCTCTGCTTTCGGTGCCTGCATAAAGATGTGATCACTCAGCTATCTCTGCTCAGGCCACCTCTGCCACCATGCCTCACCTGCCATTATGGACTTTTTCTGGAACTGTAAGCCAAATAAACTTTTCCTTCTAAAAGTTGCCTTTGTAATGGTGTTTTATCATAACAACAGAAAACTAACCAATACAATCAATATTACATATTACAATATTGCAGGCTGAATTTCTGTAAGATTAATTTCAAAAGTCATCTTCTGAGTATCATCAGAATTAAGTGCTGAGCACTCTGGGAATTACTGAGATATCTCTAAGGAATGACACCTCTTCTCTCCCCTCTCAGCAATCCTAGTCTGTAGTTAAGAGAGAAATAATATTACAGATACTACGTTCTGCCTCAAGAGTAAATCAGTTGTTTGCATGCACTAAAAAATGGCAATGAAAAATTAGAATCCTTTGTTTTGGTCATTCTACTAGAGTATAACTTTCTAATATAATAGCAAAAAATAAACACGGTGTTTAATAGCTTACACTAGATGATAACAATAATGCTCTGAGATAAAAATCATTTATTCACATTTTGTTTATAGTAAAGCATAAACTCAATGGATGAATGTATAAAAAACACGGTATATCATACATGCAATTGAACATTGTCTAACTTTAAAGAAGAAATTTTGTCACATGTTAAATATAGAAAACTTTAAATATATCATGCTAAGTTAAAGAGACTAGTTAAGAGAGACAGATAATGTATGATTCCACTTAATGTGAGGCACCAAGAGCAGTGTGCTGGATAGCTTCAGTTGTCAACCTGACACACCTGGGAGGGAATCTCAGTTGAGGAATTTCCTCCACTGGATTGGACTGTGGCCATGTCTGTGGGGCATTTTCTTTGACTGTTGAGTGATATGGGAGGACTCAGCCCACTGTAGGTGGTGTCTCTCCTGGGTGTCTTTGGTTGTATAAGAATAGAGGCTGAGCACAGGCCAGTGGAGCAAGCCAGTAAGAAGTGTTCCTCCGTATTCTGTGTTTCAGCTCTTGCCTGAATGTTCCCACCCTGAGTTTCTTCCCTGACTTCCTTCGGCCATGAAATGTGACTGTAGGAAGTGAGAGAAAAGAGAGCTGAAAAGGAGTAGATTTGGAGTTTCAGTTTTGTAAGAGGGAAAAGTTTTGGACGTGTACCCCAAATTGTGAATGTATTCAACACTATCTGTGTGCTTTAAATGGATAAAATGATATAAAAATAATTCTATGAGTTTTGCATAATAAAATGTTAAGAGCAAAGGTTATAAAGTTTGTCAGAAACCAGCCCAGTTGTAACTTGGGCTCTAAACTGAGCCTGTGTTTTTTACCCCAGACTCCCCTGTGTCAGTCTTGGTCCACTATCTCAGAGGCACTAGCACAGGTCAAAACTCACTGCAGTCTTGCTTCTGGGTTCCTGTGTAGGCCACCAGAAGCAAGTGAGTAAGTAAGAAGAAGATCTTTGCAGGACAAAACCTGAGAAAACCCTCACTATTTTTACCTGGAAAACAAATAATCTTTGTGATATCATGGTGACAGGCAATGAGTGTAGTGGCTTGAACAGTTTATTCCCTTTTAAAATGATTTGCTGGTTGTCACGGAAACATAGCTTTGGGTAGGCAATACTTTGTGGGTAAAGCCATCCCTGGAAATGAAATCCAAGACTATGCCTATGCTTGGCTGGTGTAGTAAGAAAACATTAATTCTAATAGCCCTACACACACACACACACACACACACACACACACACACACTGTCTTTTCATATAAAGAAAGTTGGAAACAAAATGAAGGCTAATGGCCCATTCTCAGCAGAAAGCTGCAATTTTCACCTGCGATCCTCTATTATTAAGCAATGAGTGGCAAAGCTAAGTTGAGGAATGATTTTGAGGGAGGGACAATGTAAGGCCTGTTTGTATTCCTCTCAGATAAAGGATTAATTCCTCCCAGATGAGGGATTAATTGTTTTACTAAAAACTTACAGCACAATGTGCACTGCAGTGACATCACCTACTGATATGCAGGCATGCCTGAGTGTCACTGACAACTACAAAGTTTCCTGAATATCTCATCAACTTGGAGAATACTGGCCCAGATTTAAATAAAGCTTGTATCTAATAAAGTTAAAACCTAAGTGGGATAATTCCAATGGAAGCTAAGTAGATACTGATGTTTTCTCCATCATCTGTATGCTCTCATTGTCAAGTCTTTGAAGGGAACACAGCATCTTCAATTCTGTCATTGGGCTTTGTCTTTGAGATCCAAGTGGTAACCCATATAAGGGTTCAAATTATTACTGTAATGTGTTTTTTTATTTATGATAATCAGTCCATGAGTCTTGACTAAAACGAAAATTGAGTACTGTTCATCAGCTATATTTAAAAAATCAGCCTTCTCTAATATTGAGCCTTTAGTTTTGAATCAATTTATGAGATGAAATTTGTTTTCAAAGTAAACCGCTTCCTTAGAGAAACTCAGTTCTTCATATAAATATAGTAGTGCTAATCCATTCTTCCATGCTCCAGGTAAGTGAAGTCAAAATGCAGGACTTCCTCTGGCTCCCCTCTGCATAGGGATGCAGCCCCTAACTTGGGAACATTGGGAGACTGCTGGGTTTTTAAGTCAAATGAATGTAAGAGATAAAAATAGATCAGATTAGAAAGGGCAGAGATTGAAGACAAGAAAGCAAGGATAAGAATAAATAAATAAATAGTCCTAATCTAAACAGTGACAGTAGGAATGGAAGGGAGTAGCTGGATAAAAGGGCAATCAGAGAGACAGTATGGAGAGAATGGGAAGCTGGTGAATGAGGTAAGCAACAAACCAAAGGATTATCATCTGTGCCATCTTCCTTAAGCAGAAGCAAAATTATACTGTTCTGCTTAGAATCATCCAGTTGCTCCTCAATGTACTTGCAGTCTCAGCTCCACGGATTTACAACACTTCATACAATTTCAGTCCACATCTGCAACTTCATTGTTTGGTTGTTTACAATCTATCATTACTCGACTTTTCCTCCCATCTCAGTGCCTACATGCTTTCTAGTCCTGCTTCATGTGAAATTTATCTCAATGTACTGAGATCCCAACTAGGATCCCCTTCAAGCTCCTCACAGAAAGATCTGATAACCCTGAACATCAGCAAGAGCAGTTACTCTAGGTCATCGTTTTTTGTCCTCTACACAGCACCTCTGAGTACCTAACATTATCATTTGCTTCTTATATGATTAAGCTGTCATCTCCCTACTGGAATATTAGGTCCCTCAGGCACCCTATTAACAGTGTCCACCACATAATGCGCCTTCAGAGAATAGTTCATATTGGAAATATATATTCATAAACATTTCAAATTATTGTAGAGAAAATAACACTCTGACAAAAATTTTGGTTTGAGATTAAATTATCAAACTCACCTTACCCATCAAGTGCATGTTCTATGCATTAGCCTTTTCCTCGCTGTGACAACATACCTGACAGAAACAGTTGCAGCGTATTCCCTCCTGTAATCATGCTATTTGGTCAGTGGAGGAAGGAGCATCAAGAGTCTAGTTTGTGCTATACAGAGAGACCCTTTAAAAAAATAAAATGAAAAGTTAAGGAATGGGAAGGGCATGGCAGGGAGGAGTGCTCACATCTAGGCAGTCAGGAGAGGGAGAGGAAGGAAAGAGGGGCTAGGAAGAGGATAAATACTTGTGATCATAGGTTCCCTGCTTTTCCCCTTTTTATTGCATTCAGGACCACAGCCTGTGGAATGGTGCTGCCCACATTCAGGATGGGCCTCCTTCCTTAGTCAATCCTCTTCAGAAATACTCTTACAGACACACCCAGAAATATTTACAGGGTACTTTTAAATCCAATTATGTAGGTGATCAGGATGAACTATTATGAACTGTGGTTCTTATGCAGAAGTTGGAAGTATAAATTTTGAAATCTAATAACAGAATCATTGCATATTGAATTCTATAAGAGCCATAAATGCTTTTAACAGGGAAGAATTTGATTGAAATACTCAGAAACCAATTCTTAATCTTCAGTAAGTAAACCAGCTGCATAAAACTTTATCCTGAAAATGTTATTCCTGAGAATTAAAAAATTGTATTCAGGAGTCATATTATGCTAAGAAAGAGGTTGGTGTGCTTACATCACCCATGCCTTCTTCTGCGCTCTATGGTATTTTATTGCATTATTGGGAAATCTTATTTTTTCAAGTAACATTGATGGGTTTATTTAAGATAAGATTAGTAGAAGTAGAAAGGGAAATTACTTCTAAAATATGAAACATAAAATTTATTCAAAGTTTTAATATTTGCAAAATTTAAAAGCAAGTGTTTCCATGAAATTGGTACTTTAAAAGCCTTGGTATTCATGTGTTAGTTATGTCAAGAAAGTCAATGCCACTTCCGAAATGGCGGTTGGCACCTTTAATCCCAGCACTTGGGAGGTAGAGGCAGGCAGAGCTCTGTGAGATGGAGGCCAGCCTGGTCTGCATACTGAGTTCCAGGTCAGCTGGGGCTACAGGGAGACCCGATAGCAAAAAACAAAAAGCGAAAAAGTCAACATCCTGCCTTTTGCCTTTTGCATCTTAATAGGAGGCATATGAATTCTATATTATTTATTACTGGAAACTGATAAATTTATACTTTATAATGAATCTAAATAGAGCAAGGGAGAAATATTAGGAATTAATATGTAAGCTAGAGGGAGAGAATATTGTTAGAAACAAAAAGAAAGAAGGATATCTGGAATCGCATGCTCAAGGAACTGAAAAGGCCCTGTTTACAGACAGTATTTTTACCTTCTTCTATCATTATCTAGTATATTTCATCGTTCTGTTGCAAAAGATTTTAGCAATGGTTTGTGTCATCTACTCAGGATTTAATGGTTATTCTTCCTTGATGGTGGAAAAAAAGAAAAAATTGCTCATCTGTAATGAAATCAAGGTAGAATGGAAAAATTTACTGGGTTGAGTACTGATAGTCACATATCTACAAAATGATCTACATGTTCCAAACATTGGGACCTGTGCAACATGTTTACAAACCTTTCCCTTTCCTGTCTAACTACTATATTTATTACTCAGGCTATCAGTATTAATTGGCATCATAAACTAAAACATTTACATTTCCAAAAGCAAACGATTCTTAACACAATGGTTGCTAAGGCAACAGCCTAACAGATACATACAATCCATTTCCCTATGGTATTATATAGAAATCAGAGCACCACAAATCCAGCTACATCCAGCTCCTTGTAGAGTTTCTCAGCTTGAAAAATATGTCCTTAGAAAGGTGGTTTGTTCCTGTGAAAGCACACACGATTAGACTAGTGACAAACTTGAAATTAATCATTTGAAACAAAACAGGCACGATTTTTATAACCTTCAGATGATCACTGTAGAGAGTTATACAAAATAATTCTAAAATTGGGTTAAGATAATTAAATCATATTTCAAGCAATCTAGGTGATTATACTTACGGAAAAGGAGGAATTTTTGTTACTTTCAATAAAAATGTAGAGGATTTAGATGTGTACTATATTTAGAAACTCTAATAGCTGTATGCAGAGGCTGGTAGGAATCTAGTCTATCTCTGGAGCTGAGGAATACAACATTTTCTAACCCAACCTTTATTCTTTCAAGGAATCAAGAGTAAGTCTTTATCACCTTGCTTTAAATCAGCCCTTTTCTAATATTGTTTAAAATATTGTTTAAAATCCATAACAAAAATGTGTACTCAATCATTTTAAAGTGTACAATTCAGGAGTGTTCATGAGTGTAAAAGGCTTTCCTCAAGACACTGTCCTCAGTTTTTCAGAACATGCACTCATAGATGTGATTTCTGAGTGACATGATAGCTCTGTTTTAAGATTTTGGAAACATCATATATTTTCTATAGAAGTTTTACCACTTTACAAAATCACCAATGTGTATGCAAATGTGTTCATTTTCCCATACATTATAAACATATATTATTTACTTGTTTTCTCTTGGTTTTTTTCTGATAAGAGCTATCCTATTGGAGATGAGAGATGACAAAAAGATAGGAAATGGCACCTTTTATTATATCTATTTTTTTGTTGTGAAAACCACTTAGCAACTTTCAAATACACAGTACATTATTATTAACTGCAGTTAATACATTGTACAACTGATCTCCAGGAGCTGTTCATCTTCTCTAATGAAAGTTTTAATTTCTATCTCTGTGGTGATTAGTGATATTGAGCATCTTTTCATAAGACAGTTTGTCCATTGTATATTGCCTTTGGGGAATTTCTATTTAAGTCTTTTGCCTATTTTTAATTGTGTTATCTGATTTTCTTATTGTTGAATTATGAGGGGACTTCAGAGTTCTTAATAACCTCTGCAAAATCCTTTATGCCGTATAACTTGCAATTCACAGGTTCTGCTGATGGGTGCAGACATATTTGGGAACAGTTATTCAGAGGACCACAAATACATGCTTAAGGACTTAATTTCTTGTCAGCTCACTGGCTCATTTTGTAGAAGGATTTTAAAAATAATCTGTCTGGTTTGTACTTATTTTGTTTACTAACCCAGTTTTAAAAATTGACCTAGTTTCCTACTTTAAATTACCTGAGTATCAAAATCTAATTCTCTTACTTACAGTATTGATTGTTTATTGCCATAGGGATGATATTTGCTTATAGTGGTCCTCCTTGATTCCATTTAAAAAACTGACTGGATGCATCTACTTTCTGCAGGGTAACTGCATAGTTTAAACAGCACTACCAATATCTATTTTGCAAGTAATCACAAAAAAGGATTTTTAAGCTCTCTATCACAGTGCATTTCTTTATTTTCAGCTTTATGGGTATAATTTCCAAATAAAATAGAATGTTTATGATATATGACATGATTTTTATTTGATGAAATAATAAAATTAAGCTACTAAATAAATATATCACTTCTAATATTTATTTTTTGTTGTGAAAACCTCTTAGCAACTTTTAACTATATAATACTTTATTAACTGCAGTTGCCACATTGTACCATTAGTCTCCAGGAGCTGTTCTAAATGAAACTTAGTGTTCTTTGGTCCACCTCTCTGTACTCCTTACCACAGTCCCTGATAACCACTATTCTACTCTGTGGTTTTATTTTTTTTATAGTCTGTATAGAAATGACATAATGCAGTAGTTGCTGTTTTGTGATTGTCTTACTTTGTATAATATAATGTCCTCGAAACTCACAAATATTTGTATAAAAATACTCATTTCTTAAGGCAAAATAGGATTCTATTGTATATAGTTACCACATTATTATCTATCAATAGGCATTTATATTGATTCTTAATTCTGAATAATGCTATAATAAATACCAGAGTGAAATATTTCTTCATTTCCTTTTTGTTATTTACCTAGAGGCAAGATTGATGAGTCGTGGTAGTTCTATAGTTAACCTTTTGAAGAACCACCATATTGTTTTCCATATGGCTGTTCTAATTTATGTTCTTGCAAATAATAGACAAAGGTCCTCTTTTCTCTGCATCTCCATCAACACTTTCTGTGTTTTGCTTTTTTGATAAAAGCCACTCTAACAGTTGGGAAGTAATATTTTACAGTGAGCTTCACTTTTTATGGTTTGGCTGTGATGTACCCATTCCTTTCCCAACCATCCTAAGCATTCATGTATTTGAAACATGGGCTTTAATGTGGTGTCACTGAGATGGTGGGACTTTTAAATGATGGGGCGTAAGGCTGGGCATGGTGGTGCATGCCTTTAATCCCAGCACTTGGGAGGCAGAGGCAGGTGGGTCTTTGTGAGTTCAAGGCCCGCCTGGTCTACGTAGTGAGTTCAGGTCAGCTGGGACTACAGGGAGACCCTGTCTCAAAAAGACACACACACAAAAAAGATGGGGTGTAGTTGGTTATGGCAGCACATGCCTTTAATCCCAGCACTTGGGAGCCAGAGGTAGGCATATCTCTGTGAGACTGAGGCCAGCCTGGTATAGAAAGTGAGCTCTAGGCCAGCTGGGGCTATGGAGAGAGACCCTGTCTTAAAAGAGAGATGAGGGGGCAGAGTGGGAGGTCCTTAGGTCATTGAAATCTCCTTGAAAGAGATTAGTATTTTGCTCTTGAAATCCATGAATTAAATTTTCTGTCTTTTTAAAAATATTTTTTTATTGTTTGAGAATTTCATGCATGAATATAATGTGTTTTGATCAAATCCACTCCCCTACATCTCCTTTTTTGTCTTCACCACTTTTCCCTCCAACTTCATGTGTTCTTTTCTGTTGTTTTATTTTGTTGGCTTTTGGAGACAAGGTCTTTCTATATAGCCCTAGTTGGCCTGGAACTCACTATGTAGATCAGGCTAGCCTCAAACTCACAGGAATCCACCTGCTTCTGCCTCCCAAGTGCTGAGATTAAAGGCATGGGTCACCATACCTGGTCTGTACTTTTTTTTTTAATTTGTTTTTTAATGTATGCAAGTGTTTTACCAGCATGTATGTAAATGCATGGCTATGGAGACCAGAAGAGGTGCTGGATATCCTGGAACTGGAGTTTCAGACAGTTGTTAGCCACTATGTGTCTGCTAGAAACTGAACCGAGGTCAACTACAAGAGCAGCCAGTGCTCTTAACCACTAAGCATCTCTCTAGCCCTTATGTGCTCTTTTTTCAAACTCACTGAGTCCACTCAGTGCTACCTGTATGTGCAAAGGTGTAGGACTCTACTGGTCCTACATGGGTAGCCCTCAAGTGTCTACATCCATGAAGGAAACTGACTCTCCCTTCTTCAGCAGCCATCAATTACCAATAGCTCCTCAATTAGGGATGAGACTTATAAACTCCTCCCCTGCTCCTGCTGGGATTTTGTCTGGCTTGATCTTGTGCAGGTCATGTGCATGCAGTCCCAGTTGGCCATTTCAGGTTCTTGAGAGCACCTGTCCTTAGTGGGTAGTTCATGCTCAAGTCTTTTCCCTAGTTTCTGCTCAGTTGAACTAAGCTCTTCATTATCACACATCTGCAAAAATGGTGATGACTGCATAGGCTGGTTAGCAAGCACTTTTGTATACGATGTCTAGATCAGTCTGTTTGTTTGTTTATTTGTTTGAGTACCAAGGATTGAATCCAGGGTTTAAAGCTCCCTACCACCAAGCTATATCCTCAGCCCTTTCATTTTTGTGCATTTCATAGGGAACAGCTCAAACAATTTTAAACATCTTAAAACCCCGTCCTCAATGGTACCCTCCCATAGCCCGCCCCTTCCACTGGAGCCCATATATTTGGTCATCCCTGTTAAGGCCCACTGGGATATCAGTGTCCCCAGCTGTTCTCCAGTGCAAGTCCATTCACTAAGTCTAGTCAACCTATCTAGAATCCCTTGTTTTAGGAAGATTAGCAGCAATCTGTTACCAATTCTTCCAGATAAGATTGAGGTCTGCTGTTCATTTGCCCAGTTCTATCCTGGGATATTGTCTGCCTGAGTTTGCATGGGACTTGCATACGCTGACACCATTGCCACAGAAGCCTATGAGCAGGTTCCCAGGAGCTTGTAGGACTCTGTTTCCATATGGTCATGTACCTCCTCCCTGACTCTTACAATCTTACAATTTCTGCTCCCTCTTTCTTGATGGTCCCTGAGTCTTGGGTGAGTGAAGTTTAATAAAGGGATTCTGTCCAAGGATCAGCATTCAGCAGAATCTTGATCTCTACACTTTGGCTATTTGTGACCTTTTGTGTAGCTGGCCCTCTGCTGTATGAGGAAGCTTCAATATTGAGAACTGAGAGATTCATTAGTGTCCTCTTCATTATCCCTGTTCTATGTTCCGTGAGCCTTAGGTGTAGAGGTTGCATTGTAAATGTGTCACTTAGGCCTGAGCAATTCATAGATAATGTCTGTGTGTGACCAGTTGTAGTACTTGGTAATAGTCTCTGACTGGTGCAAAATGAGTTTCTTTGATGAGTAGTGACTGGGATATTTGTCTGTAAATATAAAGATACATAGTTTGCACATAGTAAGCGATCACATTAATCTAGCAATGTGATAGTCTTGGGGTTTTCTCTAAGATCTATGGCCACTCCAGCCATGTGTATTATGTTATGTTTACATTACCATATTTGAGTTTCCTCCCTTTTGACTGGACATTTAGTCAAATTAGGTAGCTGTTGATTACCTCCAAGATAAGAGTGCCACTGCTGCACCAGTGATGTATGCTGTGCTGGCCATTGATATGGTTATTTGGTTTTGAAGCTGCCATGATAACTCCTCAGGCACCAAGCTGATGATGACACCATGCTATTGAACTTTCAAAACTGTGAGCTAAATAAAATCATTTTCACTATAAAGTTACACAGCTGCATATATTTTGTTAGGGTAACAACAACAAAAAAGGCAAATATACTTGCTTTCCCTTAATAATTAGTGGTTTTGAATACTGTATTGTATCTGCTGGCCTCTGCCCAGTTTGAATTGGTTATTTGTATTCTTCCTACTAAGTTGTTTGAGCTCCTTATTTATTTTGAATATTAGCCTCTTATCAGAAATATAGCTTGCAGACATGTTCTCCCATTTCATAATTTTTGTCTTCAGTCTTTTATCATTTTTTTACTATGCAAATGCTTTTTGGCTTGATGCAATTTATTTATCTATTTTGATTTTATTGCTTTTACATTGGGGGACAATCTTTAAAAAAATCATTGCCTAGATGGATGGCAAAAACTTTTATTTCATTTTTCCAGCAGTTTTACAGTTTTATATTTGATGCTTAATTACTGGCAACCATTTTTATCATTTTGAATATGGTATGAGACAAAGGTCTAGCTCCATTCTTCTGCGTGTAGATTGTCAGTTTTCCCTTCACCACTAACGAAGAGATTGTTGGTCTTCTCTCCATTGTGTGTTCTTTGGGAGCTCTCTTAAAGCTCAAGAAATGAGGTAGAGATCAAGAAAGGAAGATATCCAATATCGACCTCTGACCTACACAAGCACATGCAGCCACACCCACCCTCACACATACAAGGATGCATGCATGCATGCATACACACACACACACACACACACACACACATGCACACACAAGTTGTTTATCCTTTGATGTTTTCTCTTTTTCTTTTCCTTTATACAGAGAGACTAAATTAAGAAACTCTTAAATTACCATTACCTAATCAGAGATCAAATAACTTAATGCCTAAATTAAATCAGAGGTTTTGCTTAATTTCTTTTCTTTTCCACTTTATAATTTAATCTCTTTGGAGAAAGTTTGGTGTATTATAGTTGCTTTTACTGTATACTACCACCCCAGAACCAATTTACCTCTGCTTTAGGTATCAGCAGGGCACATAGGAAATGCATCATCAAGAGCACCAGGCAAGGAATCCTTTGCTATTCAGCTGTGGCTATGGGGTCAACAGACATTCGGGCGATTCGTTTCTCTGGGGTCTGCCAAAGCTACAAAGATCTACTTCAAATGAGGCCACATATTTCAAGGGCAGTTTGTATCTGATGTCTGAACATGGCAAAAATACAAGGGAACCAGCCATTGTAATCCTGACTGAGCAGTTTTGATGAGCAAAATTCACTGTAGAGCTGCCTACTTGTTTGATAATGACTCTTCGGGACTTCATGATAGCTAGGTCCTTCTTCCCCATTCCACTTTCCCCTTCTTTTCACCAAGGTCTCCTACCCACTTGCATTACAAACCACTTCTCAGTTTTCCAGAGAAACTGATCTGAAGGAGGCAGCCCAACTGGGTGGTTGAAGATTCTCTTCCAAGATGGCTACTTCTCAGAGCTAGGGTAGAGGCTGAGGGAAGCTTGAGCTAAGGACTCAGGGCTCCACTTCCTCCTATTATATTTCTCATCACAGGATGTTCAGACTTCACAGCAGAATGTCTTTTTTTAAAAAAAGTAAAATTATTTTAATGGGTGAAATTGAAATAGTTCTCATTTACATATCACTTAATTGTCCAAAAATTTCTATTTCATTATGTTTTGATTGCCTTATATAAAACAGGGAATTTCTACTTTTCAGTTTTAGAAATTTTTGATATTTACATCCCCCATTAATGAAATACATTTGTGATTGAGTTAAGAAGCTGTTATAAAACTATGGTAAAACTATGCTACAATTTTTCCTCACTTATATGCCTTATTCAAAATTTTTAACCTGTATTAGACAATAATCTTAATGAGCTAATGGAAGAGAAAGAATCTTTCATTCCATTCTTTAATATTCAACATGAACTTTTCAAAATAGGAATGTGGATCTTTTGTTATAGGTCTATGAAGTCCCAAAACATGTATGATTAAAACCAAGCAAATATTCACCAACAGAGGCACAGCCAAGTTGACAAGGGAATGCTGCTCTTCATGCCATTCTTCACACTACCAGAGGCATCAGGACAGGAATGCACTCACTCTCCTTCATGAGGAAATATCTCCCAAGGATTGTGATTGTCATTTTATAATGGTTAAAAACACAAAGGACCCTTCGTCTTCATTATATCCAATATTATACTTGAAAATCTGAAATCTCAAGCTTAGAGAGCCTTCCTTTATTCAGAAAGACTTAATGGGCACAAAATGTTTCAAGAAGATTACAGGAAAAGATCCATACCATTGAAATATCTATTAAGGGGTTTGTTTGTTTATTTGCATGTTTGTTGTTGTTTTGGGTTTTATTTTGTTTTGTTTTTGTCTTGTTGAGATGAGGTCTCTGTAGCCCATGCTGGACTTGAACACTTGCACAGTGATCCTGCCTCAAACTACTGAATGCTAGACTTACAGACATGTAAAGCCACCTTATCACTAAATTATAATTCTTTAGCTAACAAAATATGTTTAAGATATCTTACCCTTGGGGTTGGAGAGATGGTAAGGTGATTGAGATTACTTGCTGTTCTTGCAGAGGACCAGGGTTTTCTCAGCACATAGAGCTGTCAACAGCCCAAAACTCCAGTTCCAGGGGATCTGACACCCTCTTCTGGCCTCTATGGGCATTGCATATCTGTGGTACACTTGCAAAAAAATGCAGGTAAACACTCATACATATAGAATAAAAATAATAAATAAAATATTTTTAAAAATATATTATCCAATTATATCACATAACCTGAAATATACTGTTAACACAAAAATTTTCCCTTAGAGTCTTTTTTAACATATCCCAGGGAAAGAGTTCTGTTGTTTTCTGTTTGTTTGTTTGTTTGTTTTTGTTTTTTAATGCCATGTTTCTGACTCATGGAAACTTTGTAATTCATTATGACTTTTAACTGTTTTATCTGAAGTACTTAAGTCTACATCCTCGTTACTCATTATACACTCGTACAGTGTGATTTTTATTCTTTTATTTCTTGCTCATCAAGGACTTTTGCATTCTGTTACCAGTCTCCAAAGGGGTTGCTGCTTCTGCCCATTACTCCTGCACTCTACCCTACCTTATTATCATGTTGTTCTTTCCTGTAAAACTTAATGAAGGTGCTTATTTCCTTGGGATTCAGCCTAATAATGTCTTCAGAAGACCTGCTGTGTCCAGAGCACAGAACTCAAGTTAACAGAGACTACAAAGTCTAGAGCGCCACACTTTAAAAGATTTCTCTAGGGATGAAGAAAATGATAGAATTTGAAGCATATTTTCCCAAGACAATTTCTGCTACTATTTCCAAGTGCAGATTGCAGGTGAAAACTAGGTATACTTCATGTGCTAAGAAATTAGTGGAATCATGTGAGACCTGTACGGATTGACCATAATGTCTATAACTAACATGGATGTTGACATTAAAGCAGGATCACCTCCTTTTGCAAAAGGCTTTGTATCAAGTCGTGTTTCATTTTGCCTCTCAGGGAAGAGATAAAACATATAATCTGTGCATTTAATATTTTTCACTATATGAGTTTGTACATCCTGGTTTTACATTTTCCTCTGTGTTTCAGGATATAGTAACTGTCATGTCCTGCTTTACTTAGTAAATGCTTAACTACAAGCTGATAAGAGTAGAAGTAACAATGGAGAACGTGAATAACAGAAAATCAACAGTTACCTTGTTGGGGGCCTTTGTTATGTGAAGTAGAAGTCCCTTCATATCCGGATAGCTCACGAGCTCAGAGTTATGTGCTGAGACTCCTTTCATAGCAGGGTGCCTTCTTGGCAATTTTCCTGACTCTCCTTTTGAAGTGCCCGCCACAAATGCCATAACATAAACATGGCCTCTGGCTCTAGGAATACCATGCTTTCCTGTGTGATTTTTCAGGTAGTCAGCAGTCTGGCAGCATGATCTGGCAGAAACCCATTTCCATATGTAAATAGAATGCCTCACAAAGTATCTAACAGCCAAAGCTTTTACCACTACCCCCATGGTATAAGTATCCCAGTCTTTCTCTCAATATCAGAGAGCTGGGTCGCAGAGAGCTGGATCACTTGAAGCTACACTTAATAAAAAGCTGTGACACAGGCTAAGCCGAGTCTTGAGTCTTGTGTCTTACTACCGGCGACCCAGCCTCTCCGTGGGGCTCATTCCTCCATCACCGACTTGCGGACACCCTAGCTTTCGCCAGGCCAGAGCCGTGCCGTGACTCGCCAGGTGTGGCGGAGATCCCGAGATACCCGCACACACCACGCCTGGGGCCCAGAGCACTCCCTGATACCCGTGCACACCATGCCTGAGGCCCAGAGCACTCCCTATATCTGGCGCCACAACGTGGGGCCCTCTGAACCTCGTGGGACCCTCTGAACCTTGTGGGACCCTCTGAACCTCATGCCACAACGTGAAAGCCTCTGAACCTCATGCCAGCTAGGAGCTGGTGCCCACTGAAATGCGAGGATCCGTGAGTATCCCTCCTCCTCAGGAAGGCAAAAAAAATCTTCTAAATTTCCTCCTTTTCTTTTCAGGTCTGAAGTTCTCACATGGGACTGCTAGGGCCAGAGAAACAACTGATGCCTTCTGACCAGGGCTACCCCCTGGTGTTGGCTGAAGGTCTCTCTGATCCCCTAATGGACTGTGACTGCCTGTACAGGTGTGGACAAAAGACCTCTATCTAGACATCTCTTTAATATCAAAAACCTGGTGATGCATCGGCCAATTAAAAACCATTAGGGTGGCCGCCAGCCTCTCAAATTTGCGGGAAGGTCTTGTGACTGGGGACCACTGGGATCCCCTGAAATTTCAATTTCAGGCACGTGCCTTTGGGAACCGTCACTTCATCCCACTTTTCTATCTAAACACTGGTAGGAAAAATCCCTAAAGTTCTAAGCCTTAGAGTCAGGCAGATCCCTCTACCCTGCCCCCAAGTGTTCAAGCAACAGCTGAAACCGGTTCAGTGAAAATTCAAATTAGCTAACCCCTGCCGAGCAGCCTGCAGCTCAAAAGCAGCTCCCAGACAAAAGATTTAAAACTACAACTTTTTTTCTTCAAACCTAGGGGCTTGTAACTTGCCAAGGCGCTTCAGCCCTCTAGTGTCCGATTGCTGTAAAAACATCTTCCCCTTACAATGGGAAGCTCTGTATCACGTCAAAGAAAACGTCAGATTCATTCTCTAAAAACTCTACTCAAATCCAGAGGGCTTAAAATTGCAAAAGAGGAAAGCTTAAAATTTTGGAATGAGGTGTACCAATTTGCACCCTGGATCTTATCCGCAGACATATCTGATCCGAGGTATGGAACTTTCTTTCACATTTGGCTTATAAGAAACCCAAGAAAAGCATAATTTTCCTCTCTCCTTTTTCCCAATTATGGCAGCCATCCAGCAGTGCTTAAAAAACCCACCTAAAATTGAAGAAAGCTTACAAATGCCGGAGAATAATAAAAGAGAGGTTTTAGATGATAAAAAAAGACCCTAAAACTGCCTAGTAACAGATTCAACAAGCCCAGATACTAAAGCCCAAATTTCAAAAGCTACCAAAGATTCTCAGGTAAAATCCCCTCCTCCCCCTCCACCTCGACTGCCTCCAAGCCCAGCAGTACCTCCATCCCCTGTCGAGACACGCCCAGCCTCAGAGCAGCTGTGTAACGTTAGAGATAGTGAAAGCTGCCAGCCTCAAAATTTCCAGCCTCAAGGGTCTCAGGACTCCCAAAACCCACCAATAGCGGCTTTTCCTGTTAATTTACAAATAACCAGGCAGCACCCACTTGCATGGTATCCACTCACTGCCACAGAGCTTAAAGAATTACGCCAAGCTGTGCAGGAGGATGGCATCCATGCTCCTTGTAATAAATCTATATTGCAAACATTTAATACTGACTTACTTCCCCAGGGTTGGAGAGACATTTGTAGATCTACCCTCCCCAGTCCGTTATTTGTACAATGGGAAGCATTATTTAGAGATGAGTGCCTAATACAAGCTAAAAGGAATGAAACTCATAATCAACAGCTAAAACTTCACCCAGGGCAGGATCCACCACCTGGATTTATAAATTGGAATTATGACCAGCTTTTTGGC
>NW_008334566.1:98056-99840 GCF_000622305.1 Nannospalax galili | reverse complement strand
TTCATTAACCTTTTTAAAGCAGAAGCCAACTGAGGCTCTCCCAGATTTTATGCTGAGTGCAAACAAGCTTAGATAGAAAAATAACAGATCCTGCAGCCAAAGCAATGCTTTTAAACAGCCTTGTCTGGGAAGGGATGACCCCTGAGCACAGACAAGCATGCCAGGGACTAAAAAATGAACATTATGACAAGTCGATTGTAGCCACCCATGACATTGGGACTGCCACGTACCAAGCCTCCTCCTTTGCCCAAGCCCTTGCAGTTGCAACTCAGTCCAACTCAAAATGCTTTAAATGTGGAGAAACTGGACACTGGATAAAAAATTGCCCCCAAAATGACTCAGCTGCCGCTCGACCCCCTAAAACCCTCTGCCCTCACTGTAAAAAAAAGGCTTTCACTGGAAAAAGGATTATAGATCTAAAAATAACAAAGATGGCAAGCCTTTGCCACCTTTAAACTCCTTCAGGGGCAGCCCTCAGCCCCGCTAACAAGAGGGAAGCCACAGACCTTATGGGTAACCAGTTTCACAGAAAATGCCCATCCAAAATTAACCATAAAAATAGACAATACACCTTTCAAATGCCTCCTTGACACTGTGGCTGATAAAACCATCTTAAAGCAATCTGAGGTTCCTCCACACTGGGAATTAATACCAGGACCCCAACTAATAGGAGTAGGGGGGGCCTCCCAAGCATTCATCACAAAAAATTTCTATAAATTGGAGGACCCTGATGGAGAGGTTGGAACAATAAGACCCCTAATTGCAGATATTGCTACAAACCTCCTAGGACGAGATATCTTGGAAGACCTCAATGTAATTCTTACTAGTGGGTCTGAAGGAAAATGCCTTAAAATAGATGATCAAATGAGGTCCTTAAAACAACAGGAACCCCAATTCTAAAGGCCACTGTTGATTACCAAACTCCCTGCCTTGATTGGATCACCACAGAGCCAATCTGGGTGAAACAGTGGCCATTACCCAGGGAGAAATTACTCATTTTACAGCAACTTGTGAAAGAACAGCTACAGCTGGTTCACATAAGGCCGTCCAGGAGCTCATGGAACACCCCAGTCTTTGTAATAAAGAAGAAGACAGGGAAATGGAGACTGTTGCATGACCTTAGAGCTATAAATAAAACCATGAAAATATGGGGATCCCCCCAAAGATGCCTACCCATGGTCTCTGCCATCCCCATTAATACCCCTGTTAGTTTTAGATATAAAAGACTGCTTTTTCTCCATCCGTTTGCACAAAAATGATTGCCAACATTTTGCCTTCTGAGTTCCGAAGATTAACAATTCTGGTCCAGCTGATCGATATGAATGGTAAGTTCTGCCACAAGGCATGGCAAATACTCCTACGATATACCAGGAGGCTGTTGCTAATGCACTAGCACCCCTATTAAAAAAGGGCCTGGATGTCTATCATTACATGGATGACCTCTTAGTCTGGGAAGATGAGGATTCCTCTCTAGAAGACATAAAAGATGCTATGATAAACACCCTATAGGCAAAAGGTTTTGTAATAGCAACAAATAAAATACAATCTGTTACCCCATTAATTTCCTAGGGACTGAAATAACACCCACTGCTGTTAGGCCCCTCAAACCTGTCCTAGATGTCCCCTATCCACTCACACTTAACTCACTTCAAAGTTTTCTAGGAAATATTAATTGGCTAAGGCCATGGCTTTCCATCCCTACAAGTCAATTACAGCCACTTTTTGATCTTTTAAAGGAAGACAAAAACCCAGCCTCCAGATGGTACCTAAACCCAGATGCAAAA
>NW_008334566.1:85933-96990 GCF_000622305.1 Nannospalax galili | reverse complement strand
CACAATTAAAGACAGACAATGGCCCAGCATTTACTAGCTCCTCATTTAAAAATTTTTTTGAAGCGTGGAAAATCATCCATCACACTGGCATCCCATACAACCCACAGGGACAAGTCATTGTGGAAAGGTCACACAAAACCTTAAAGGACCAATTAAAAAGACAGGCTCAAACAACATATTCTCCCAATATTCAATTAACATTAGCCTTGTTCACCCTTAATGTACTTAATGTATATAGAGGGACAGATGCTCCTCCTATCACCCGACACTGGGCTCAAATACACCCAGTACCACACATCATGGTTAGATGGAGAGACCCCTTTGATGGACTCTGGAAAGGACCAGATCCATTGTTGACCACAGGGAGAGGATTTGCTTGTGTTTTCCCACAGGATCAACCAAAGCCTATCTGGATTCCAGCTAGAAATGTCCAACACCTCCCCGCCCACGAAAAAAATGGCTCGCATCACCCTGACAGAGACAAAGAAAAAAAAAGAGTCAGAGGCGACATCCAAAACCACACCGGATCACGTGGAGAAAGATCCATGACCTAGTGGAAACTGCACGCCACAGATGTCCCCCTGGAGCTTCCTTTTCTGTCATCCTCATGGCTGTCTTTACCCTGCTCAGCACCAACACTTCAGACAGCCCCCACTCTCCCTAATACCATGTTCTAGAGATCTTATTTTTCAAGGAAAGAATCAGATCCATGGGACAATCGCTAGAACATTAAAGTAATAACAAAATTTCACTCAGGTGCATTTTCCAGGTACCCCACAGCTAACTTTCATGTCTCTCAACAGCTTACATCTGCAGCCAAGTCTGTGTTAACTTATAATGTTATTCCACAGGAAAGACAGAAAATCAACTGTGTCCTAAAACAAGCTTAACTTTCTTCCCTTTCACCACCCTTCTCTACCCAGGAACAGAGAAAGACTTCACTGACTCTCATCTAAGTGGATTCAAACAACTGACTATTCAGTTACATTTTCAGCAGCAAGCCTCCCCAGTCTTTTCCTATAGAGCGAGGAAAAGCCCAAAACTGTGTTAATTTCTCTTTGTCCACCCTTTGTGTAATAATAATTGCATCCCAGAAGCTGTTAGCAGAGAAAGATCTTCTTCCCCCTGCTGACAGAGACCGAACTTGCTCTGGATGCTGGAGGCGTTGCCATGACAACAAGCTGTACCTGATCCTGCCTTTGGCTGAAGACAAGCAGAACCAAGCAGTGACATTCGTGACTAGTAGCCTGGAGTTTCTCCAACAGCAAATAAACTTTCTCACCAGAAGCTATGCCTCACAACAAAAGGACATTAGACTTGATAACTGTTGAACATGGGGACTATGTAATATTGGGAAAAGTACTGTTTCTTTGTAAATGAATCAAATGTTGTTGAAACCAATGTTAACACTCTCAAAACTTTGCAATCTATTTGTCTTAAGCAATCCCTTGTTTTGCATGGCTCCTATCCCTTATTGCCCTCTAATGATACTGTGTATTGTGCTTGCTCGCTGTTTTTTAAGATTTCTTTGCTGACAATTACTGCCATTTGCTAAAATCACTACAGGAATCATGATCAGTTATCAAACCTTGGATTTTCCCGAGATGAAATGAGTTGGCTCTTAGGGCTGGCGATGGCACTTCTTCATATTTAAATCAAAAGAAGAGGAGATGTTGGGGGCCTTTGTTATGTGAAGTAGAAGTCCCTTCATATCCAGATAGCTCACGAGCTCAGAGTTATGTGCTGAGACTCCTTTCATAGCAGGGTGCCTTCTTGGCAATTTTCCTGACTCTCCTTTTGAAGTGCCCGCCACAAATGCCATAACATAAACATGGCCTCTGGCTCTAGGAATACCATGCTTTCCTGTGTGATTTTTCAGGTAGTCAGCAGTCTGGCAGCATGGCAGAAATCCACTTCCATATGCAAATAGAATGCCTCACAAATTATCTGTCAGCCAAAGCTTTTACCACTACCCCCATGGTATAAGTATCCCAGTCTTTCTCTCAATATCAGAGAGCTGGGTCACAGAGAGCTGGATCACTTGAAGCTACACTTAATAAAAAGCTGTGACACGGGCTAAGCCAAGTCTTGAGTCTTGTGTCTTACTACCGGTGACCCAGCCTCTCCGGGGAGCGCATTCCTCCGTCACCGACTTGCGGACACCCTAGCTTTCGCCGTCCTCGTACTCTTCCCACGTGGTTCAGTGGCCAGTGGACCTCGCATCCTGAGGAAAGTACACGGGTGAAATAAGGACGGGACCGGCTGAGTAGACCTCAGTAGCAAAGGGACTTTTCCGCACCAAAAGCAGCAGACAGGGACCTGTCCGCCGCGGTAGCCAGCCACCGCATCCAGGAGATGCGAGCCGTGGTGCCACAGGACGCGGCCCACCGGAGAAGCCTGCGGGACGTGGCCAGGCCCACCGTGCCACTTCCAGGGCACGCAGAGAGCCCAGCGCGCACTATATACCTGATGGGACTCCTTTTTGCAATTGTCTTGTTTACTAAATTCTGTTGCAAAAATATCTAACTTACTGCCAATAAATGTACCATTGTAGTCAACTTTTAATTGCATAACCACGAAAAGAATTTCCTGAAATTGTCTTGTGATTATCTTGTGATATATTGGTAACTGAATTGTAAATTACGGGAAACTACAGTTTGAACCCACCAATGAAATGTTTACTAAAAGATGATGTGTGAAACTCTATAAGACCTGCAAACTAAAGTGGGTGGGTGCCCAAAACTTCAGAGGATTAGCTCATCACTAGGGATCACTAGTGAAAAATAAAATGTTAGCTCTCCAACTCCTCTAGTACTTGCTTGATTTCTTGGCTGCCTGATTTTCTATAACATCAGCAATGATCTATCCTTTTTATAGAAAGCTCACATAATTGTACATCCATAAAATATTTTTAGGATTCTCAAATGCCATAGAATATATGTTACATTCATCAGTAAAGTTAAGACAAATAAAAAATAAGATTATGCAAATTCCCTTATAATATACTATATACTAGAATGAATCATAGAATAGTGAATGCTTTGTAACACTTAAATACAATTTTGACTTTCTAAATGATAAAAATGTAATAGTCTTTGTCCTACTGAGCTATATTGAGATGCCTCCTATAGCTTAAGTTAGCAGCTGCAGTTGCATGCACATCAGAGAATCTCCACATGCTGAATTCAGTTGCATTTACTCCTTGACTTGTTCCTGTTCCCAACTCTACTACAGGAGCCAGTCAGCTGTGAGCTAATGTGGCACAACAACCTATGAATATTCTGTAACCATTAACATCTGAAAATATTAGGTATAATATTGTTCATCATGGAGAACAACAGAAAAATAAAAGTTTGTTTAAACTTTATCCCCAAATTTCCAAACTACTTTTACCAGAGAAGTCAATTTTACATAAAATTTACAGTCTTCTTCCAAAGTAATGCTCCTCAGAGTACATATAGGGAAATACTAATCCACCACTTAGTAATTATTTAGTATCTTTCACAGGAAGCTAGTGCTTTTGTCTATGTAGCAATAGAGTAAAAATAAGTTAGGCATTGTCTGTATCCTCAAGAAGCTTTCAAATAAGTAGAGGACACTAAAGATTAAAAGCTAATCATATTTCCAGGGAGAAAGAGTTGATCACTGTAGTGTTAGTCTAAAACAGCACGTGATAATATCCAAAGAAGGAAAGAAATAAGTCCAATGAGACAAAAGAAGGCTTCGAAGAACTTGTGGAATTAGAGGATTGACTTCAGGGCTGGTAAGACTATTTTGCTATGTAGAAATGCAAGGTGACATTGAGTGTACCAAATAACAAAGAGCCCAGAGGTGAAGGAGGTGATAAGGAAGGAGCACGTGCCCCGAGTTTATCACAGAAAGGCACAGTGGAAAACTGAGAATTATAGCAGATTGCTCCCACCCTTAACCTTTATATTTAATGAGCATTGAAGATATAGCAGTAACCTTTGGGAACAGCAATATGACTTGAAACAAGAATGATAATTCAAGCATCATAAGTCAATAACTAAATCAGGACTTTCAACATATTTTGGTAATAATTTATTACAATGAAATGTCAAAATAAGAGCAAGAATATTATTTGTAAGCATCCAACAAGAATTCATAGTTGAAAAACTATACAGAGTGCATGTTCCTGGATAGGACTCATATTAAACCTCACCAACTCATGGTTCAGGGACCATTGCAGAAGAGGGGTTAGAAAGACTATAAGAGTCAGGGGGCGTGTATGGCAATGGAGTCTTCCACAGAACTTGCTTATATGAACTTATAGAAAAGTCTACAGCATTCACAAGACCTATTCAAATTCAATCAGTCACAAACCAGCATAAGCTGGGGAAATGGGTAGGAGGCTACAACTTTGGTGAGGAACTACTGGCAGCTGATCATTGCTGGGAGAGGGAGAGTTGATATTCCTTAAGTGAGTGACATTAGAGAGGTTGAACAGGCTTCAGGGGATGAACTCACATGAAGGGACATCTGGGCACACAAACTTGACTTGATACACCTTGACATATACGCCAGACTACATGAAATACTGTTGACAGGCTATGGGAAATTGCAGAGAGGGGAGAGGAGCTAAATATGATTAAGATGTATTTCAGGAAATGCACAAAAATTCAATAAAAAATATACATTAAAAAATAAAACACTGACCAAAAGAAAATATATTCATAGTTGAAAGGGAGTATGACACACTTGGTCTGGATCAACCATTGCCAGACAAGTTGTTTGGCTTTTAATGGGAGCAACTAGACCAGAGCTCTCTTTTCAGGAGAAAATTCAAAGGCAATATGAAAGAAGGTCTGAAGGAGAACAAACAGGAGGCAAGAGAGCTCCTGCAGTAAGCTACTGTACTTCCTAGTGAAGATTAGAAACACACAACTTAAAGCAGGACCAGCAATTAAGAAGAGATGGACATAAAGGAAACAGCATGCTCAAATTATCCATTAGATGCAAAATTATAAAAGCATACAGAGAAACAGATTTTCCTATTTTCATTAGAGATTATCAATTAAAGAGCCAATTTTATCTGTGTAAATATGTTGGAACAAAATGGTATGAAATACAAATCAAAAGATGTATTAATCACCAAATTTCATTCATAAAACTCCCCTCCCTTCTCTCTCCTTTCCTTCTCTTCTGTTTGTAAACAGGTTACATAAGCAGCAAAAGTCAATCTGGTCATGTTGAACCAGATAACAACAATAAAGTAGTTTCAGTAATGTTTACCAAGGCATCTTATTATTTCTAACTTTTCATAGGAATCCATGAAACTCACTAGACATCTTTATTTATAAATTTTTCCTTGAAGATACCATTAGTTGATAAGCCATTGCTAGGTATGTTTGATTTTGTGAATGACTTAGTTCTGTAGAATATTTTGAAATGTTTACCTTTTCATTCTTCTTCCTTCAAATGGTATCTTCTATTAATTACATACAAATTTCACTGAGATACAAATTATATACAAAGATCACTGGGATATTGTGCATGTAAATCATTTCTTCATTATACTCCACTAACCACAGATATTAATTCATTTAATGACCATGTCTTATTATAGTTCACCATAAATATAAATCCTGCCTATTTTACAACTTTGTTTTGGAATCAGACTTACTTCAATTTTCTTAATCATTCATGAATTGCTGTTTTAAGATACTAAAGATCAGAAACATGTTAAAGTAAGTATTACATGGCAAATACTTATAAGACACAGTCTCTGGCAAAAGAATAAAGAGCCCTTATATGTTGGATATAGCCCCTTCAAGATAATATTAAGCAATTAAGCATGACTATCAGCCTCCTTCCAAGAGTGGGACTTATGTCTATTGCCAGATAGCCAAGAAACTACTGAGTAGAGAGCCCTGCTGGGGAATATCCAGATGAAAGACTTTTGAATTATTAGCAATTCAAAAATATTGCATTTTATGGTAAAAAAAATGCATTCTATTCTGACCCCTCCCATCCTAGGATTTGACATGAGTGAGTGTAGCATAAGGGACAACAGTGTTCCTGGAGTAGGGGAAGGAGACAGATCTGCAGATGTGAATGGAGCTGACAGAATCAGGGTGTGTTTATTAGCTCTTCTGTGTCATAGTATGCTTATTCCGAAGTTTCAAGCATTGCTTCATCTAGTTCAGATTGTAGATTAGATATTTTCTTCTGGAAATATTAATCTTTATAAGTATTTAAAGTCTTCACTGCAGGCTGCAAAGATGGTTCAGCAGTTAAAATCACAGTTTCCAGCACCCACACGATGACAAAAACTGTCCATAACTCCAGTTCCTGGGGATCTGACACCCTCTTCTGGCCTCTGTGAGCATTAAATGCATGTGGTACATTTACATACATGCACACAAAACACTCCTACACATAAGAAAATGTGTTCTTTTAATATTTTCCTTCCTAGAGGGCCTACTTACAAGGAAATCACTTCCTGGGGACATAAAACTTCAAGCCACAGAGGGATGGTCTGTTTTTGCTGTAGAAAGAATTCCTGTATTAATTAATTTTATTGAATGACCATTAATACCTCATTTGAAGAATTTTGTTATCTATCTTTGGTTCCTGGAAATTCAAAGACATTTTTCTGTCTATAGGTGGCAGCTCTTTTCTCACTCAGGTGTTTAGACTTCACAAGTTTTCACACCCTATTCATTACTGAAGAATGTAGTTTTAAAGATACAAACCAATAAATCATAGTCAATATTAGTTGATCATGTCAGTTATGAAAATTTTCCTCTGAGTAAGACCTTAGCAAACTGTAGAAAGTGAAGTAAATGGGACTCATTCCAATCATTAGCATCAATAAGTATGTTTATAACACAGCTAAATATGAACAGCTCTGCTAGTTAGGAATCAATTACTTACTCAAGTGAAGATGATAGCAGTAAGGAGACAGTAAACTCTTAGGCACAAGGTCATACCAAGGTCACAGTAGATGTCAACAGTATAATCTATCCTAATTCATATCAAGTATATGAATAACTCAAGAATACTCCCTGCCCCAGTAGAACTCATGTAAGACATTAGCTATGTCTGAGCCTGTGATGAAAAACCACTATGACTATAATTTTGTGGAGATATTTTTAAATGGATTGAAAGTCTGTTTCTATCATGTCACATATTTATGAAAATCAGCTTTCCAAACATTCATTTTATTTTTCTAGATTTTTCTAGGCCTTCTCTCTGAATTCCTAATTCTGGCAAATCATGATTGCTTATGTGAAGATTATGTTCCAATTTTAAATCCTCGATCATTTGGGGAAATGAAGTTGCGAATGACATCTGTTCCAGTTGGCACTTCTACGTGGTCTTTACTGTGCTGCAGAAATTTACTGACAGGGTTTGTGACCTGCAGCATTGATTTTCCACAGACGTTCATATGGCAAAATGCTGTCATCACCACCAAGTTCCAGGTCTGACAAGTTTTAACAGGCTTCTCTGGAAAGCTGCCTCATACTCACACCCCTGACAGTAAAAGAGACTTCCTTTTCCTCTCTCCTTAGAATTCTCCAAACTTATTTTTGCAGTCTTGATACACAATGCATATTGGTAAAAATTTCTATTTCTTAATCGTGCATTTCAGCAAATCTTCCAATGTTACAAACTCATGAAATTTTAATTTGTACATTGCTTGTTAAATTCTTCACATAAATTGTACCAAATATTCCTCTAAAATTAATCATAGGAGCCAGCCAGATGGCTCAGTGTATAGAAGCACGTGCCTGTAATCCTGACTGCCTGAGTTCAATCCCCAGATCTCACAGGTGGCAGGAGAGAACTGACTCCAAAAATTGTCCTCTGACCTCCACATATGCCGTGGCACATCCAATGCACACACAGATATACAATCAATTAATTAAAAGTTGAAAATAATAAAATTACCCATGGTACTTTCTGAACTGCCAGTTTACTTTACTGGTGATTTTTAACCTGTACACATTTCACATTTATTGTCTAATAGGAATTTTGCAGTCAATTAGCATTTATACCAGCATCCCTTCTCATGTAATTTCTGTGGACATTAAATAAAACCCTGTACATAGAAAGCTTGACTATGCATAATCTACACTGTCACATTTGCACTATTTAGCTTGTTTCTAATTGATTTCCTCTACTTTGAACCCTCCTTCTAAGTAAATTAGGAGGGTATCTTTACCAACACTGTGTGACTCCAAGATCGTGGATGATCACACTAAGTAGTACTTCATGAACAAATTTTGAGAACCTTTCAAATGAGACCAAAGCCCCAGAGATCTTTACACAGTCACAAACTCAATTCTGAGCAGGCTAATGGAGAAGTCAAGTAAAGGTAGTCACAGGCTGCTGGCAGGTCTGCACCTTAAAGAAAGAAGCTTATGCAAGGGCAAGGAAGCAAATGACTTTAAATAAGCCTAGCCCTATGCTTTCCCATCTACCCACACTGAAAGGTTAGAGAAATACCTTTTACTTCTTTAGTCATACAGGAAATAATTATGTGAATTTCTGTGACCTAGACTGGATGAAGCCAAGGTTACATTCTGTGCCCACCACATCTTGGAGACAGGTCTCTTTCATCTTTAATTTTCTATTTCATGGGTACAAAGCTGCTGGACACTTTAGAAACACTCAGCAAGCCTGAGGATTGTTGATAGATTTCAAGATTTGTTGAGTGCTTTAACTGCACTTAATTATAAGTCACCTTTCAGAAATTGTTGTACCACACAATTTTTATAATTCATTTGAATAAACATATCAAATTTGCATTATTCTTGTTTTGTGGCTTGTAAATTTTTTAATTGACAGGCACTTTTCAACTATGACTTTAATACCATCATACCCATATCCTGTCACATTTTAAGATGCATTGCATGTTTGTCATCTAATTTGATTTTTTTCACCCTCACCTTGCTCATGAACAAATCTAACATAAATGTACTAAGCTATTTTAATAATGGATACGACAATTAAGATCAGATTTAGACAAAAATGTACTGTCTTTTTCTAGAACCGTATTTTCTTTAATTCTTGTATTAACCACAATAGAGGAAATTATGTGAACTAAGTATATGCAGACACTTTCTACACCATATTATGAATTTCCTTTACCCATCATCCCCACTATACTATGGAATCTTTACGGGAACCTGAGTCCCAGGCCTAGCAGTATACTTTCTTCTTAGTAATTATATGGCAAATTAATTCCTAAATTCAAAATACAGTAAGGTAAAGACAACTTCTAAACCTGGCATGAAGTCAAGTTATTTATCATATTCTGGCATTGCTTACACTATATATGCTTAAACATAAAACCCAGAAAAGGTGCTGAATATTTAAAGGGACCTATGTATCCTTGAAATATCTCAGGAAATTTTCCTTTCCATGCTTTTCCTTACATCAACAAAAAGCATCTCAGACAATATTGGAGAGCTACAGTGAATCCAAAGACACTCTTCTATTCTCTCTCCATGTATAGACACTGATGCCAAGAAGATAGACAAAAACAGCACCTTCCCACAGATAGATCAGCTCAGTTCCACAATTTCACAAGACAGAGAAATTGTTGCTTTTCAGGTGAAAATCTGTTACACAGTCTTGAACCAGAGTGGAACCTAAAATGCTGTAACTTAGATTTCTAGCACTTAGCAACATATCGGCCATAAAATTTGTCTTTTGGGGGAGAAAAGAAATGCATCTTTTAAAATTATTGAGAAACCTTCTGTGAGTGTGTAAAGCTGGCAACAAAGCTCCTACATGTGTGAGGACAGTCACCTTTCCTGTGTGAGGACAGACAGAAATCTGGCCTCATAGGAAGGTCTGGAGAGCCACAACAGTCTGAGTTTCTGCAGGTTGAGTAGGGACTACTGTCTGCTCAGTGGCACCTGCATTGCAAACTCTCTCTCTCTCTCTTGAACTACACTTCTCTCTCTCTCTCTCTCTCTCTCTCTCTCTCTCTCTCTCTCCTTCCTGCTTCCTTTACTCCATGACAGTGATAGTTCCCAGGCTCTCCCCAGTAAACCTGCCCATCTCAGAGTCTCCTGCCAGGAATCTGTTCCACAATATCTAACAAGCCACATTTTCCTGCTGATAAGAAGGTTCTCTCCCAACTCTAGAAAGACAGAAATTATCTTATAAGGCTCTGAAAAACTGTATTTTCCAGAAAATCTTAGGCATACAGTCAAAGTTACTTAAGTATCTGGCAAAAATCAATAAACACATTCCATTATTATTGACACTACTGTTGGTATGTCAGAGATTTACTCTTTACTATTTTGAAATTAAGCAAATTTCAGGGACCATTAGAGAGTATCTGTAAACTAATACTTATATCGGGGCAGCAGCATACTCATGAAAGTATATATAAATTTTCTCATGATAGTGTTCATCAAACTTAGGAATCACAAGAAGACAGCTGCCTAAATACTTCAGACTTTTCCTACAGTGCAGATTTGCTTTTGCATTTTCTGTGCTGCTTATAAAACTCCTTTTATTATATGGCATTCAGTCTATAAAGTTAGGTTAAAATGTGAGACATTTGTGGTTTAGCTTCATTATAGATGTTCTACATTTACATACAGATGCAAATAATTTGATTATGTCTTCCAGGTATTGCAGGACCCTATCAGTTTATCACCGAAGAGCTGTGGCATCATACCCCTTTCCTGCAACAGGCCACAGGAGGCAGGATCTGCTGAGAAGGCCCCAGAAGGCAGAGAGACTGTTTACGGACCCTGTTTTGCATACACACACACACACACACACACACACACACACACACACACACACAGATGGTGTGGGATCCAATCACCAACCTCGACCTCAGCCATCTTAGAGGTCTCTTTTACAGCTTAGTCTCCCCGTTTGCTAACACCTTCTCTCCACCACAAAGATAATTTACCTATATTTATAGTTCTACATAGCCAATCCCAATTTTCTTTATTCTTCTCTTAGCTTTTAATTTTATGAATCTTAATTTCCCTTAGTGGTTTAGTGCTTTCAAATTTAATGTTAGCTAGGACTGTTTTACATTAAAATATCATCATATATGT
>NW_008334566.1:81630-85838 GCF_000622305.1 Nannospalax galili | reverse complement strand
TATTAAAACACTTTAAAAGTACATTTCTCTAATTTTCTAATTTTATCTTGCAATTTTCTACTAATTTGAACACATGCCTCATTTTCAACTTCATCTGGTTTATTTTCTCTTCTTCTATAGTATTACCAACTCCTTTAGTTTCCCTCCTTTACAACGTTTAGCTCTTGATTTTCTTAGTTTTAATAACTAATTTAGACCATCTTAGCCTTTAAATTTGTTATAAATTTATCCATTTGTTTTATAAGAGCCTTGCATGATCCACGTCTCAGAAGCTCCAAATTTTGAAGACTAATCAGAAGCTGGAAATATCTTTTACACTGTTTAGTGGCCCTGAGCATATCCACCAGGCTTTGTCTGTAGTAAGGTCACTGGTTCCCCTGAACCAATGACTCTTCATAGTCAGTGCAGTTTCCAGAAACCCTCATCTCTGTAACTTATATTAGAATCCCTCATGTTATTACCTGACTGAAAGGAACTGATCTAAAGATACAGCACGAAGCATCTTATCAGAACATTTTTAAGATAAAGAAAATAAGAGTTTTATAAATGCATGCCTTCTGCTTTTTCTTCATGTTACTTTTTTCAGTCACTACTCTAGAGAGAGAAATGTGTGCCACTAACTTTCATTCCATTGACTTTCATTGAAATAAGGCCAGGAATTGTGTTTTTCTTTATAACTATCTAATACCCAGACAAAAGTTTGATGCTAAGTTCAATTGCAAAAAAAAATATTGTTACATGGATGAAGAAGTTAATGAAGTGTATAAGCTGTCCACTGTGCTTATTAGGCAATAAACTAATGGGATACTTGCTCACTTTTTAAATTTCTTCTATTGCCACTGACTTTAATAGATACAACAGCCTTTGAAGTCAGTGCCTGTTTAAAATGACCTACGTGGAATGGAAAAAGGAGAAACAAATTAAGAAAATATATAAAGAGAACTTTATTTAAATCTCAAGAATAATTTTTTTGTTTTGGTTTTTTTTGGGGGGGTTGCTACTGGACTGTTCACAATATTAATTTTATTTAGTAATTATTGATTGATGTATTAGTTACTTTTCTGTTGTTTTGATAAAATACCATGATCAAGGCAAGTTTAAGAAGGCTAAGAGTCCATCACAGTGCAGAGGCATGGCAGCAGAGGTGGCCAAAGCATAAAGCTGAGCATTCACATTTTCAAACAGACAGAGAAAGCAACTGGTAGTGGGTTGAGGCCATATATTCTCAAAGCCTGACCTCCAGCAGGGCCATGCCTCCTAAAGGCTCCTTGGCCCTTCCCCAGCACCGCCACCAAATGAGGACCAAATGTCCAAACACTTGGCATCATGGGGGACATTCTCATTCAAATTACACAGTTGCTAGTGATAAATTTTGTGGTTTTGTTCTTTGTTATATTCTTCAGGTTTCTGTGGTTTTATACTAAGTACTTTGATGGATAATCAAATTTTTTTTATCTCAGTGTGGTGGGTTGAATGGGAATGTTCCCCATAAGCTCCGAGTATTTGAAAATTTTGTCCCTAATTGGTGGTGCTGTTGGAGAGGCTTTAGGAAGTATGCTTATTCCAGAGAAAGTATATCACTTGGGGGAAAGCTGTGAGAGTGCTTCAGCCTTGTCAGATTTTGAGTCATTCTCTTGCTTCCTATGCCTGTTTGAAGATGTGACCTCTCAGCTTTCTGCTCCAGCCACCTCTGCCGCCATGTCTCCCTGGCCACTATGCACAGTTACTCCTTTGGCATCATAAACTAAATAAACACACTCTTCCTTCTAAAAGTTCCCTTGGTCATGGTGTCTTACCATACCACAGAAAAGTAACGAATACAGAAGTTGGAACCAAGAGAGTCGGGTGTTGCTGGGAAGAACCTGACAATGTGGGTTTATGGAGGAACGTGGAAGACTTTGGGAGTCTGGACTAGAAAATCTGTTGAATATTGTAAGCAAAGCTTAACAGACCATTCTAATAGGAGCTGGGAAGAACACAGCACTGAGAACAAGGGGGAAATAAGGACTTAAACAGAAACTGGGATATTTTGCTTAAAAAAAAGTTTGGCTGCTGTTTGTCCAAGTCTAAGAGCTTGCTTGAGGCTAAGTTAAAAAGTAATGGAGTAATTTCTTTGGTGGAGGAAATTTCAAGACAGCATAAGGTAGAATCACTGGCATGTTATTAATGTTGAATATTATGGAGCTCTACAATGAAAAAGAGCAATTGGGGCAGAAAGAAACGCAAAGTGTAGAGTCTAGATTGAAAAAAAAAATAAAAGCACTAATAAGATTAATGTTGGAACCAAGCAAGTTATGTGCTGAAGGAGAGGCTCTCTTTGATACAGAAGTTAAAGCCATTAAGGAGAGGCCTAGAGAATTGCACCTGAACAATGAAAGGAGTTCCATCAGGGCAAGACCAGCTCCAACTAAGTCTTCAACTTGTAAAAGAAAAATGCCAGAGAGGTTTTCTACTCCTAGAAAACCACAGCATAGAAAAGCTGCTAATGTGAATGAGGCAGTCCAGGGTCCATCCCAGGCTGGCAGCCAAACTTGGCAAAGTTATTCATGTGATGCTGGTTTTAGAGGCAGAAAAATGCAAGAATGAAGGGGCTAGTGGTTTCTTCTCTGTGGTTTCAGAGAACAACTGAGACAGATACTACACAGCATGCAGCAGGGGCATCTCTTCATAAAGAAAACCCTGACAGGCCATTTCATGAGGATGTGAAGGTGAAGCCTGATTAGCAGTGGAGACTCCAATACACTGAAGATACTAGAACTGAAAGACATCTTCCAAAGAGAGCTGAATACAGGGAATGGTACCAACCCAAGAGAGAGATGTATTTTGTACACAGCAAAGCTGGAGGAGTTGAGTCATCCAAGCCCTTCCTTCCTTTAGAAGGAAAGCCCCAGAAGTCAGACATGAAACTACTGGATTTGATGTTTGCCCTGCTGGTTTTCAATCTTCTTTTGGTGTGGTATTTCCAAAGTATTCCCCCATTCCTTCCTTTCGGAATGGGAATGTGTACTCAGTTCCACTGTATGTTTGAAGTATGAAATTTGTCTTTTGGTTTTAAAAGGGCTTACAATTAAGGGATTGCCTTGAGTCTCAGAAGAGACTACTGATTCTGGACTTTTGAATAGTGTTGAAACTGGTAAAGATTATGGGGCCTTTTAACGGTGCACTAAATACATTTTTCATTTTATATGGTCATGACCCTATGGTAGACAAGGAGTAAAATGTGGTGGCTTGAATGAGAATGTCCCCTATAGGTACCAAGTACTTGGACATTTTGTCCCCAGTTGGTAGTGCTATTTGGGAGACTTTGGGAGTTGTGGCCATGCTGGAGTAAGCATGTCACTTGGGGGTGAGCTTTGACAGTTCTTAAGTCTTGTTGGATTTCCAGTCATTCTCTGCTTCCTGTACCCTCCTGAAGATGTGATTGCTCATCTTTCTGTTCCAGCCATCTCCTGCTTCCATGCCTTCCCAGCAATTATAGACTCTTACCCTTTCAGAACCATAAGCCATATAAACTCTTTCTTCTAAAACTTCCCTTAGTCATGATGACTTATCCTATTAGTGGAAAAGTAACTAATATACCCCAGTTTTTGCAAATAATTGAAAGAATGTTCCATTCATTCTTATGTGTCCAAGCCACAAATACTAAATTGGCTATCTTGAGTTTGATGCATTATTTCTTCTTTATATAACTACATATCAAGTTCTTATCAATGAAAGCAGGGATAACAGCAGCAACAACAACAACAATAATAATAATTAACTGCAGTCCAGAGAACAAAGTTAAGATTCCTGCTTTCAAGACAACTTCAGTTTGAGCACCTGAATATCAAGGGATAATCAGCATGCACTTCCATGATTATCTAAAAAATTTAAACCTTTATCATTAGATACTGTGTATATGTATAATACTTTAAATTTATGGGTAGCAAAACCAGAATATTCTGTCTTATGCTTTCTTGGAGTCATGACTAAGATTCTTGTACGTTTTGCAAAAAAGAAAATTTTCAAAAAATATTTTTCCCGAGAAGAAACTGATGAGGAATGAATTTTATATGAGGGACTGAAAATAGCAGCCTATTTGTGCTGAATCATAAACATAAATTATTTACAGTATTAATAATTATGAAGTTTCCACACAGGTAATCTCTGTAATGTAATAACTGATTTCAGGTTCTTCTTTTAAGAAGACACTTAAATTTTAAAGTTAA
>NW_008334566.1:70243-81289 GCF_000622305.1 Nannospalax galili | reverse complement strand
AACAAAAAAGAAGCATGCCACAGAATCACATACAGATAGAGAGAGAGATATATAGATGATAGATATATAGATGATAGATATATGATAGATAGATAGATAGATAGATGAAGGAAGGAAGGAAAAGAAAGAAAGAAAGAAAGAAAGATAGATAGATAGATAGATAGATAGATAGATAGATAGATAGAAAGAAGGAGGAGGAGGAGGAGGAGGGAGGGAGGGAAAAGGAAGTAAGTTACCTTTACATTGTACAAGTTATATCTGTAAAACAAAGGTTTAGAGTTCGGTTCCTCTCTGTATATTTGCTGCTGCATGTGTGGTTACTAGATTCATGCTTCTTCTGTATCACACTGTTCTGTTAGCGCCTGCTCTAGAAACCTGCAGCCACCCTGTGAACTTCTGTCTGTCTATGGCTTTTCATAGCTTGCAGTTTCAGCTCTTTCAATAGCTGACATCTAAAATCAAATTGCTTCCATTTGAGATGGCAACAACAAAAATATTGCACAGAGACACGAAAATACTAACGTTCACTAATTTCTCGTATTCTCAGTTTTTCAGATTAGGGTTTGAGAAAGAACAGCATAATGGGAAAAAGGAGGAATAGAAGGAAAAGGACAGGAATTAAGATGCCCAAATTGAAGTGAAGTGAGAACTAGCAAGTCAATACTGTGTGAATTATTATATCACATAAACAACTTCTGGTTCTCACTAATTTGTAGTTCTTTGTTAAATAATAATTTCTACCTCTTTTTTTCCTTCTTGTGTTTGGAGGAGGTCGAAACTGAGTGTCATTTTCTGTCACTCTCCACATTATTTTTTGAGACAAGGCCTGTTACTAAATTTAGAGCTGACCATTTTGGCTGGACTGTCTGGCAAGCAAGCCCTAGGGATAAGCCTGTCTCCACTCACCAAGCACTGGAGAACGTACCACCATGCTTGGCTTTTATGTAGCAATCAGGTATCCAAACTCAGGTTTATCTGAGCCATCTCCCTGGCCCCAATTTAAAGATTTTATATGTGCAAAAAAGTACATATAACTCCAAAAGTATATTTTGATAAAGGGAACATAAAATGAGTATAAATATAACACAAAATCTTGTTTAAATAATTCATGCCTCTCAAATTACTGAATCATTAAACGATATACATTTGAATCTGATGACACTTTGTAGCTTTAAATTTTAATTATTAAAACATTTTAAACATTATTAAAACATATTAAAAATATTAACATCAAAAAGAAAATCTTGCACTGGAGAGGTTAAATGAGTAAAATAGACTTTATTCAAAACAATTGCAATAGGGGACCAAGACTATAGTGAAGGAAAAATTGAACTCAATGCCTCTAAAACAAAAGGCAGGAAAGTATTTAAGCACTGAGATGAGACAGTGAAAAGTATTAGAGGATATTAAGTGCAAAGGTTGCCATGGTGATCAGGACACCAACTTTGGCTATTTGATTCCAACTTTCCCTAGAGACGTGGATATTGGATTGTATCTTCTTTGATAACATTCTATGGGATATTTTCTCGGGTTCTAAAATTGGCAAGCAGGTAGGGGAATATGTACATCTGAAAGGAGTGAAGAATTTACAAATGCAAGTTTTCCAAAGTAAATGCTGTAAGGAAAGTGATATTAAGGACCTAAGGCTGATTAAGCTCCATCTAAAGTTTAGTCAAGCTCATGGGGAAAGCAAAAGGCCATTTTGGTCAGTAGGCAGGGTAAAGAATGTGGCAGAACCACATGTAAGTTATGATAACACATGAAGTAAATATGTGCATAAAATGACAATAATCTATAAACACATGAAAATGATGCAGTTGGTGTAGCAATTTTCTTATGAACTACTCAATAACTCATTGTGATTTCTGGTTTCAATGAAGCTATTGAAGGAAGTAAAGTTGAAAATCAAACTTGATCACTATAGGTTGAATCAGTTAGGGTTCAAACAGAGAAGTGGAACAAGATTTATTGGAAGGAGTCGATTTAAAGACTGACTAGGCAAGCCTAAACTCTATAGATCAGGCTAACCAGACAATCAAGCTGGAACTTTGAGGACATCTGATGAGTTGATATTCACAGTAAGAATTTCTTCTTTCTCTGATAAAAAAAATCTGAGCTCTACTTTTCACAATTTTCAATGGCGTAAGTTGAATTGAGACATTATTGAAGAGATGCAATAAAGGAATGAGCAAACAGAGTCAAAGAAAAGTGGATCAGGATGCTGGTTTATATACGGAGACAACTCAGAATATTCCAATACATTCATTTTAGAATTTGAGAAAATGTATGCAAAATGTTTTTATTGGTTCCAGGACTTTATTCCCTAGAAAATATACATACACAAATACAGTAACATAAAATGTTAATATATTATTAATTATATTATAATTAATATAATAATATATTATTGACATCATATAATTTCAAACAGTTTTTTACTTGTACAAATATAAATGCTCAGAAATTTGAACTGTGTGTGTGTGTGTGTGTGTGTGTTTCCTTACATGTCAGGAGTATGCATGTGTGTGTAGGTGTGTGTAAGCCAGAGACCAAATGTTCATATATTTCCTTGGGGATCACCCACCTTACTTTCTGACAGAGGATTTCTCATGGGCCTGGAGCTCACCAATTCAACTAGGCTTCTGACCAGCAAGCCCCAGAGTCCTCTTGTCCTCACCTCTCCAGCACTAAGATTACAAGCACATACATACTACCATGCCCAATGTTTTTACATGGGTTCCAGAGATTAAACACAGGTTCTCATGCTGGTGGGGCACTCCACCATATGAAATGTCTCTCTAGACCCTGGGATTTTTACATTTTAAACTATAACTGTAGAGTTTGACATTTAAATCAAAATCTTGTCATAAAAATGAAGAATGATGCTAAGGAATCATAAAAAGATGACAGACATCCATATTTTACTTTAAAACAGTTTTCAAAACTCATGAAAATTTCAAATTTAGATGTTTAAATATTTATTCTCTAGTAATAGTAACTTATTTTAACGCCATTTCTCAACCATATTACAAATCTTTCATGTGAACATTTTCATGATCTTATATGTTAATTCAAGTGCCATTTTAATTATTAGATTTTTGAGATGTACAACACATGGTTGAGCTGATATTTTCATTTATATGTTTCTTAGTGTTTAGAACTGTAAACCATTAAGCAAACAAAAATCACACACTTAGAAAATACTGCCTATATCCACAAGTCCTTCTTTTTGGGTCTTTATTGCTCCAGCATAATCCCAATACTCAATAATCTTGCATGCAGTGCTGGCATCAGTGAGTAGCTGCTCATAGGAACATGACAAAGAGGTGACATTTAATCAAATGCTCTTAACATACAAGGAGCATGACCCTGTATCCCTTGGCCTCTACATCTTGCCCTAGTGCTTTTATCCAACTCCTCTAAAAGTAAATAATTTAAAAGCTGAATTTTAGTGAATCTTGTCTTTCCTCTTTTTGTCTAGATATGAAAATCGACATTTTGCATAACCTAAGGTTAAATAATCAAATTTCTGATAAACAGAGTTGGCACTTCTGTTAAATATTGCTTCTAGCAAGCTCCTTGCCTTTCCATTATATGTTCTTTAGTCTTGAGTACTGCTAAGCCTACAGATGTGCAGGGAGTAGGAAGAAAAGGAACTTTGAAGTAACACACTCCCACACAAATACCAGAGAGAGAGAGAGAGAGAGAGAGAGAGAGAGAACACTTTAAGGGAATCATAGGTTGGAAGAAAATAACCAATGATGAAAATGATCCCTGTAAAGCAGAGGTTGTGTCCCTCTGACACGCTGACTGCAACATTGCCAGTAAAAATGAGGAAATTCATCAGAACCACTTTAAAACTCTCAGAGGAAATGTGCTATAAAAATTCAAGACAGTGTTGCCATTATTAAAGCTATTATTGCTAACTTTCCTCATCAAGAATGGGGGAGAGGCTAGTAAAGAAATCAGAGGAATGATAAAGAGGAAAGCTCATAATTATTATTCAGATAGGTAATGAATTAGGTAACATTGAATCTATGTAATACAACTGCTCTGTTACAGTCTTTCCTAGATTGTGAAAAGTTATGTCTGGGAAAGTCGTTTTTTGAGACAGGGTCTCCCTGTAGCTACAGCTGGCCTCTAACAGGCTATGCAGATCAGGCAACCCAGATCTCACAGAGATCCATGTGCCTCCCGCTCCTGAGTGCGGAATTTAAGGCATGTGCCACTACACCCAGCTTAAGTAATATTTTTAATATAAATATATTCATTTAAAATAAACTTCTATAAGGTCTGTGTATGAAGTTTAGCTCTTATATGATCTGTGTGGCAATATCAAATTTATAGTTGCAATTCAAAGAAAGCTTGTAGATGGGGCTTTGCTCTGAGTTTATTTTTAAAAACAAAACAAAAAAGACACAGTAGTTCATGACTATATCCCAAGACCTGGGAGGCTGAGGCAGGAAAACTGCTGTGACTTGAGGTCCAAGATTTCAAAGTCACCCTGGACTTCAGAGTGAGACCTTGTCTCAAAACAAAACAAAACAAAACAAAATACTGAAAATGAGCAGGAAATCCTACATATCTATCCAATTTTCTGTGCTAGAGCCACTGAATAGAGTGTTTGCTATTAAACAAAATGTAGACATACAGAAAAGTCAAGACTGCAAGTGTTTTGTTAATAGATTTCAATTTGGATACCTTTATGTTACCCGAATTCCCTCTGGGTCTCTTGTGCTATCCGCAAATCATATAACATATCTTTATGTGCATTTATTATTATCGTGGGGGGGGGTAACAGAGGAATGAGTACCCAGTGCCTAGCCCCACACCACCGACGGCACGGCTCAGAGCCCGCCATATCAGACCATGCCATGCCCATAGTCACCGCTAGCATTTAGCTCAAGCCTCAGGGGCCAGGGATCTCGCCCCAGGTCCATAAGTGTCAGGCCATACTGTCCTTGAGCTGCTGCTCGAGGGCATGTTCCCCATGCCCTGGCTTGTGTCTTCTCTCCCAAGATGGCTCCAAGCAGCCCCCCAGTAGTCCATGTTCCGGGGCAGGGTCCAACCCTTGGAGGAGCTAGCCAATTCGGAGACACTATATGAAAGCGATTTAATGGTGAGGAAAGTATTTAGAGAAAAATAAAATGTTCTCTACACATAACCATGCATGATATGTTGACAAGCTGTTGACTGGAGTTATAGGGGAAGGCTTAAGTCCCTGGTCTAACCAAGAAAAAATATCTGGCCAGTGGCTTCCCAAATAGGATCTGTTTATCTATAAATCAGACACAGATTTTACCAAACAACCAGATGGGGTTAATTAAAAGGGGGAAGAATCTTTCCACCCGAGTTGATACATGGTTATAAGGAAACAGTCTTCCAGGCCTATGGGAATTTGCTCATATGAACTTACAGCAGTGGTGATGGCATGCGCAAGACCTATACAAACTCAATCAGACAAAAACCAAGCATAGAACTGGGGAAATGGTCAGGTGGCCCTAACCTTAGCTAAAGAACTATTGGCATATGATCACTGCTGAGCAAGGGAGAGTTGATCTTTAAGGGAGTTTAAGGAAGTGATGCTAGATAGTCTGACCAGGCTCCAGTGGATGAACTCATACCAAGGAGCATCTATGTACACAAACTTGACTATCAGATAGGCCTTGGTATATATAACTGAATGCATAAAATCCAGTAGGAGGGCTATAGAGGTGTGTATGGGGAAAGGGATCTAAATATGATTAAGATGTATAGTATGAAATGCAAAAAGATTCAATAAAAAATATACATTAAAAAGGGGGGAAGAAAAATTACTACTTCTTGGCTAATAATTTGGGAAGTTTTGATTGGGGAATTTTGGGAGTTTAACTCACTAATTTACTTACCCTTCCCTCCAACAAAATATATTCTGATTACAAGATGAACAAAAGCAACATTATCGCTCACTTATTGCATTCCTGTTTCTATGTTCCTTTCTATCTAAGCAGAGTATGCTTGATCATCAGGGTACTTTGAATATCCTGTGTCAGAAAGTAAGAGGAGCACTGAGTCAAATTACAGAGGGAGCATCTAATGGAATAAAGTTCTGCCTCAGTTCTTCACAGAGGAGACCTTAGACAAATGTTTAAACCTATGGTAGAATAATGCAAAGATAACTACTTCACTGTTAAGCTAATTTTTCAACATGTTTTATTCAAACTATCCAGGCCTCATGAATGACCTATCTTCCCTGTATCCACACTCTCCAGAGTGACTTATGAGTTTCTTTTATCAACCAAGATGTGGAATCTGACCTGGTGACTTACTTTGGCCAGTAGGTTATGGTAGAAATAAATGCAAGAACTTGACACAACCTAATGTCATCTGAAAGAGGAATTGCCTAGATGGCCTGTGGGCATGTCCATGAGGTATAGTCTTGATTGTTAATTGATGTAGGAGGCTCCAGCCCACTGTGGGTAGTACTATTCCCTGAGCAGGTAGGCCTGGCCTGTACAAGAAAGTTACAAAAGAGTGAGGCAACAAGTAGCAGTCCTCCATGTTTTCTGCTTCAAGTTCCTGTTTAAGTTCCTGTCCTGGCTTCCATCAATGATGGATGTAACCTACAAACTGAAATAAATCTATTCCTCCCCAAAGCTGTATTTGATCAAAATGTTTTATCACAGCAACTGAAAGGAAACTAGAACACCCACTGGAGGAATTCAATTAATAGTGGCTTTTATTATTTTACAGCGATTATCCCTTGTACCACATTGGCAGAATTGTCCACTACGAACATTATCAAGTCTATCTCAATTTGTAAGAGTAAACCAAATAACCTAGGAAGATACACCCATGGCCTCTGGAATTTTGTGTTTAATTGGGCTGAATTAAGCCTTCCCATACGACTTTATAACTTTATACAGACATTATCTGTTGGAGGCCAAGCCTTAAGTGTACCCCTGCCCCAGTTTGAAACAACCAGGTGGCCTTGTAAAAACATGTTTTTCTTGCCCTGATTTTTTTCTACATTTTACTTCCTTATCTTGTGAAACCACCAAGGCTCATGACTGTAGTAGAAATTCCCCAGCAGGGCCTTGCTGCCTTCCACTCCCCCCACACACACCTTCTCTCCACCCATTACCTTCCCCCACCCTCCGCTTTACTATATTAACACTGTGTGATTGCTCAATAAAAGAGACTTGATCAGAATACTGTCTTGTCTCCATTTCTTTGTGCCCCCTGTCTATTCATTCCTCCAGGTTCAGTCTCGGTGCCCCACGCTGTTGCTCCACGGGTCGGGGCAATTATCAGCTTTAAGTAACTGAGTTCTGAAAATTGAATGTTTCAGAAAAACTGTGCACTCCCCTCTGAGCCTTTGTATGTCCTGTATCCTCTGTTGATAATGATCTCCTTCCTCACTACTCTTGAAAGTTTCCTCATTTTAGACACTATATCCTCTGACACAACTGTTCTGGCTCCCATGTCTGGGTTTGTTGACTTTTTCCTGTGCTTGCACTTCCTCTTGTCAGTTAACTATAATTATTTACATGTGCTTTGCTTCACTAGAATATATTGCCAGGTTCACTATACCAAGACCATAATGTTGAATTAATAAACAAAGATGTTATTTCATGATTCAGAATCCCTCTTTAAATCCAGCGTAATACAAATTTTCTACATTCACACTCTGTAAGTCGATTATGTTCCTTATTTGATTGTATAACTGGACTATCTAACTTCTTGCTTATAACTTCATTGTTACATATCAGTTTATTGTTTTCAAAATATTCCTTTCAACATCATTTTCTTGGCATTGAATGGGAAATAAGGTAGAATTACAATGTTCAATAATTCAATGATTTTTCATACTCTTAGAATTTCTTTGGATTGTGAGTGCCCTTTAACTCCTATTATTCATATCTAAAACAGCCTGAGCCAGGATTAATAATAACCAGAGTACTCTATCACTCAGTTGTTTTGCTAGATAGTTCTAAATTAGTCCAGTTATTTGGGCAAAGGATTACTTGGCAATCAACTGTTTGAGTTAAAGTTGTAATAGAATAAATGGATGCTCTATAAATGTGAGACATGAAAAAATTAACCTTTACCTAAGAGACATGGAAAGACTGAGTCATATCATATACTATTAGTAAAATTAGATTTCAGTGCTTACAGCATTTTACTTATAACTTAATGCCATTTTTGTTTCTATTAATATCAAATATGTAATTATACTTGTGTTGTATGGTTTCTATTTTCCTCTCAAATTCATGATCTGCTTATTTCCTATTTCTATATCTTTTGATGGGCTTGTCAGCTCAAGGTAGCAAAAATGTTCCACTTTTTCCCTTTGACTCAAGTATGCAGCACAGCATAACAAATGATGAGAGAACAAGTGAATAACTACATCCTCCAATTGCTGTCTTTTCTACTCAATCTCCCAACACAGGAGAACCATCTTAGCAAAGGGGAAGATACAAAAATAATGTAGCCAAATTTTTGCTCTTCATAAACATTAAAAACCACACATTATCAGCAGAGGTACCAAGTAATTGAGTGCAGTGGAACGAGAGAGTCAGAGTTGAAGGTGCTGAAGGAATGGCTTGGAATAGGGTGGGGGTAGCAATGGAATAAGGAAGCTGAAATGAAAACAAGTTTAGGTAGCAAAGTGAAGAGAGATGACTTACTGAACTTTAGTGTCTGGAAAACCTGTAGGATCAGTGTAAGAAAATAGGAAGCATACAACTCAAAGTTTTAGAAACACTGAGCTCAGACCAGGAGGTTGTCCTAAGAGTTCTGGATGGGATATACTTACACAGAGATAAGAAGTGTAGAAGAGATTAAAACTATGTTTCCATTGAAATCTACCTGATGACTTTATATCCATGCTCAGATGCCAAGAAGCTCAGAAAGTTACTGAATGTGACTAGTAATAATCAGATATATAAAGATTAGAAACACATGTGCAAACATCTTAGTGTCAATTGCATTAAAAATGAATTTTTTCTGTATGAAACTTGTATTTTAATAATGAAATGAAGCTCTTTTTTTAAAGGTTAAAACCTCATTTAGTTTTATGTCTTATAGGGCTTATACCAAGTAGAATATTGTATAACTGTATTAATTCAACTGTAAACCTAAAAATTTACAGCCAATTTTGAAAGAGGTGCAGCTTAGCTCTGGAAATTGTTATTGAATATGTCAATGCTGTTGTAATGAAATGCTTCTTCTAATTATGTGGTTATTAAATAAATAATTAAAAAATATTTTTCCAAGAAGAATGCATAGCATGACAATGAGAAGAACAGGAATCTCAGAGATGTCCTTTTTTAGAACAGATTAGTAGATCAGCATCCTCTTATACAAAGTCTTACATTCTCTATATACTATTTCTTTAAAATATTGTCATTGGTTCATCTTAGGTATATAATTTCTTGTCCTAAATAAACTAAAAGTGCCCATTAAGCAAAGCTTTTCCTGCCCATGGTATTTCAAGTACTTGTCATGATGGTGGCACATAACATGTATTTACTGCTGAATGAACAATCCATGAAAGGAAACAGATGAACTCAAGACAAATGTGGAAAGAGGCAAAAACAAAAAAAAAGATGCCTTAAAGTGATTTCACAGTTCACAATTTAAGAATAGCACACACAATAAGAAAAGAATTAATCCTTGAAAATTTGACATCATCACTATTAAACTAGAATGAGTACTATAACAAAGGAGCAGGAAGTCTTAATAGAGTATTCCACTAGATGAAATTGATAGAGACTGAAAGAAATAAGAATTATAAGATGTATTTATTGGTGCAATGATGGCATGAATGTTATGGGGATAACCAATGATTTTCTGGTTAGATTTGAGCCCCAATCTCTGATGGGAAGAAGATTTCTAGGGGTGCCTCCTGGGGTTGAGGGTGGCAAGGAGACATGGGCATCCCTTACAGGTGTGCCTGGAGGCTAACCTGTGTTATGATTCCCTACAGGTGTGCCGGAGGCTATGCCCAGAGGCTAACCTGTGTTATGATTCCCTACAGGTGTGCCTGGAGGCTTGTCTTTTAGGTCTTCCCAGATCTTATGAAGTTGGTGATTGACACTAACCATTGTACTAAGCTTCTAATATATGTAGGCTGTTATTTTCTGGCTAATCTGATAGATTTCAATCAATATCTTATTACTTTATTCTCTATATCTTTTTATGAAGCTGTGATCACATATATATTGGGTTAGTCTACAGATGTAGCTCAGTGGTGGCATGTCTGCCTAGTGCACATAAAACACTAGATTCAATATCAGTAGTGAAAATATATGTATGGATCTGTAGATGTTTACATACATTTGTATGTGTGTCAGATGTCACTCTGTCTTCCACCTCTTAAATTTCTTCCATACGCTTACCTTACTGTATCTATGTGCTCAATGTGGAAACATTCTTTTTATATGTCTTTTAGCCTGAAGGACATGACTTTTTTGTTTCCTTAGAGTACAAACTCACTCAGATTTCCTCTACCTTGTAATACCAGAGCAGACTTTTGCAAGCTGCACCTTACCCTTGTGCACTGGTTGGTCAGTGTTGTCCTCCACTAAAAGTGGCCTTGGAGGCCTTAAGTACATCCCCTTTAATTATTTCTGATTGCAGTTACCATAACTGACTGGAGTGAAAGTCTGTTGGCTTTCTGTCATTCTCCTGTTTTCTTTGCTTTTCTGGGCCTTTGTGTTGGATGCTAATCAGTTGGTTCAGATCAGTGGATTCCACTGTTTTTCCTCTTCAGTACTGCAGTAGATGGAATATTTCTGAAGTTGCCTGCCATTTCCTAATGTGTCTGACTTTAAGGATTATGAATGTGTGGGCCATCTGGAACTTGCTAGGTCCCACTTCATTTTTACCTCGGCCCTCAGCCCTCAGCCCTCAGCCCTCAGCCCTCAGCCCTAGGGGCCACTTTCCCAAGAAGCTATTCATTGCAACTTTGATATCACTACCTGCCTCTAGTCTCTGTTTGTAGCTTTCATGCCCAGCTAAAATTTCACAACATAACAGAATGTGAAAATGTAATATTAAAAA
>NW_008334566.1:62327-70231 GCF_000622305.1 Nannospalax galili | reverse complement strand
TACTATCTAAAAATTTGGAGAAAAAAAGGAAGTAAAGAATAGAAAGACAAAGACATAGAGTACACAAGGCAAGAAAAGTTGAAAGCTGCATATACTTTCTATAGGCTAAAACATTTTTAGAAACAGTTTAGGCCTGACTTATATGTGTTTAAAATGTTAGATGCCAGTGAACAGGCTTTAAAACAAGAAATTAAAATAGATAAACCACATATGGGAAATCTCATTCTAACTCTAAAAAAAAAAAAAATCCCTATGAGACAAAAGTGAAAGCTAATAGTATAAATGACTTTAAAAAGAGAATTTAATTTCCTAATAAAACAATTCTGCAGCTCACATTAAACATTTATAATAATCATTTTACTTCAATTTGATAGAAAGCCTTTGGTTGGCAATAAATTAGATATGAAAATAACTACTACCTAACAAGAAATGCTAACGCACAATAGCCTTAGCTTTTTAAATTTATACCATGTATTGAATATTAAGGTCAATGTCAGCAATGATAATGTTAACACACATCAACTCTAAGACACAGCCAAATCCAGATTCATTAGAGATCTGTATCAACAACACATTGTGTCTTCCTGATTTTCAGTGTTTAGTTTTCTTCCAGTTTGTAGTGGTATCATCATCCCTGAGCACACTCCAGAATAAGGAACACACAAAACATAGCAGAGTATTGTGAAAGTTCATTATTTGTAACCCTTTTCAAGAATATATATAGTCAGTAACTGTCCTAGTTTGTTTCTCCAGTGCTGTGACAAAACACTGACCACTACCAACTCTGGGAGGAAAGGGTTTATTTGTCTTACATCTTCCCGGGTCACAGTTCATCAGAGAGCCCAAGGTAGGAACTCAGGGCAGGAACCTGCATGCAGGAGCTGGAGCACAGGCCATGGAGGAACGCTGCTTACTGGCTTGCTCCCCTGGCCCCTGCTCAGCCTGCTTTCTTATGACACACAGGCCCACCTGCCCAAGGGTGGCATCACCCACGTGGGCTGGGCCCTGAAGGACTTGGGCCCCTATGAGCGGCCCTGGGGTGGGGGTGGGGTCTTCCCTGTGCCACATTTCTGGTGCCTGCGGATCCTACCGGTTTACCTCTTAAGGGTTTCACCACACCCTCTTGAACTCTCTCTTCAAAGTTCTTTTCAACTTTCCCTTATGGTACTTGTTGACTATGGGTCTCAAGCCTCCTGTGGGTATTTAGCCTCAGATGGAGTTTACCACCCACTTTGGGTTGTATTCCCAAGTAAGCAACCCGACTCAGGGAAGACCCAGGCCTGGCGCACTGGGGCACTACCAGCCTCACACTGTCCACAGGCTGGGCCTTCCCTCATCACACATCAAGAAGATGCCCCACAGACATGACCTACAGACCAGTTCAATGGAGGTAATTCCCCAGTTGAAGCTCCCTCAACCCAGGTGTGTCGACACTAAAGCTATCCAGCACAGTAACCAGAGCCCATAAATATTACTTTTGTGAATATGCTTAAGACTTTTACAATCAACCTGTTAGGAAATCTTTAAACACAGGAACTCATCATTCACTGGTATTAATTATTGCTTCTTCTGTAGCTACTCAAGGAAATGCTCTCAAGAGAGCCCATAAAGACAGAACTGGTAGCTTTATGGTGGACAGATAAAATCCACTAGTACTATTAGTTTCCCCTCAGTTATGATAGATTAACAGTCATGCAAGGAATGTACTATAAAGGAGAATACAGTTGCAAAATGGAATTAAGGTTGCTCATTACATGAGCTCAATATGATGAGACTCTTGGATTATCTAAGTGGGCCTTACACAGTCACATGAGTCATTATAAGTAAAACAGGCTGAAAGTTCACAGTTAGAAAAGCATTTAAAGATAGTGCACTTCTGGCTTGAAGTATCATGAGAGCCTAGAGCCTGCTGGTGAGATGACAGACCTCTTCTAGTTCCTCTAGGGCAATCTGGTGGCCGACAACCTTGTCTTCACCACTAAGGCCTATGTAAGACTTCTGGCCTGCAGAACTGTGAAATGACAAACATGCCATTTTAGCCACTGTGAATATAGTAATTTGTTCCATCAATAATAACCCAAGAAGTGATCACACTGAAGGAACTGTATTAACCAAACTTCTAAGTAACATAACTCTAGAACTTTGCCTATTCCTCAAATAGAACCAAAGTAGGAAAAAATGAATGTCCTGTGTTGGTATAGTTCTTTGAAAACTTAAACAAGTTTAATGTTATGTGACACAACTAAAGAGTGTAAAAAATATTTTCAAAGAAAAAGTGTACTTTATAATCAATCTATTTATCTAAATTTCACATGAAGGGGGTCTCACAGAAAATGATCTTAAGAAAATGTTAAAGCACCTTAAATTTAAGTGCTCTATTAAATGTTTTTAACTTTTAAAGTTTTGTAAACCTCTCTCATGTTTCCATGACCCTGAACCTTTGGGTTTTTCCCTTGGTGGTGTGGTGGATAATTTTATGAGCAACTTGATTGGATTAGTGGGAGAATTGGCTATATTCTGCCTGTTTCAGCATAGTTTGTCTAGATGAGACTATCACTTGACTCTGCACACTGGGTAAAGCAGAGCATACTCCCTGGTACAGGTGGGGCTCATCCAACCTGTAGAAGGCCGGAAAACAACAGAAACATGGAGTGATGAAGAATTTTTTCTCTCCTTGTAGCTGTCTTCTAGCTGGGACATCTACCCTTGTTTTAAAAGAGGACTTATACTGGAACTTGTGCGATCAGCTCTCCTGGGTCTCCAATTAGCAGGTGACAGATCATAGGACCTGTCTCCATAATTGGATGAAATATTATTTATAATAAATGTCTTTATAAATAGTAGCATATTTTTACAAAGAAATCAGACATATTATATATCCTGTATATCATGTTTCTATACATATATAATATGCACTATACATTGTGTGTATGTGTGTGTGTGAGTGTGTGTGTGTGTGTGTGTGTGTGTGTGATACTACTTTTTTTCTCTAGGGAACACAATACAGACAGCAAATATGGAAATATGATTTTTAGTTGCAAACTAAGATACAGAGAGGCAGATCACATGAGAACCTCTATTCCAAGATGGGAAAACAATGGGAGTTTGAATAGAAAAATATCATGGTGAGTTTTCAGTTTTGAAATAATCCACTCAGCTACTAAGTTGAACACAATCAGTAGTGGAAAGAGACGTCGGCCAGGTTGTTCCTATTAGATAAAAAAAAGTAGTTTGGATCACACCAAAGCATCAGAATAAGAGAAAAATCTGATTAAAACTTTTAAAGTATTAAAGAAAATCAGAGGGTTGGGGGGGATGGCTCAGTTGATAATATGCTTGCTACAAAAGCATGTGAACATTGGCTCAATCCAATCACCCACTGGAGAGGTTGTGATAGGGATAGGCAGGTCCCATGGCATGCAGGCCACCTAGTCTAACCAATTAGCAAGCTCCGGGTTAAATGAAAGACCCTATCTCATAATGCAAAGTAGAAAGAGATTGGAGAAGATGCCTAACATCTTCCTCTGTGCTCTACTCATACACACACACATGCACAAACTGTACACACATAAACACTAAAAAAAATAATTAATGGACTATTTAAATACTAGTGAGATCTGAGGGAAGAGAAAAACACCTTAAAATCATAATTGCATTAGATAACTCAATTTGTATAACAGATACTAGAGGAAAATGGAGGAATGACTTAAAATTCTGAAGATTTTGTTTTGTTTTACCTTGTTGTCAAATTAATACCCTCAGCACAAACCCAAAGCAGAATACAAGATCCCAAGTATATCAGAACAATCTTGCAACCTCTCTTGGGAAACAACTGTAGAATGTTGTCAGGCCAAATGAGAGAGTAAATCTAGACAGTAGAAAGCATGTACTTCAGGAAATAATGGCTGAACAAAAAGGGATGTAAAGAAAAGCAGTGCAGGAGACAGATATCATTCAGCTAGAATTCAAGCAAGACCAGGTAGCTCTTCAAGGGGCAAATTTGCAGGAGAAATATAGATGATCAGAAGATGATATGAGAACCGACACACTGGAGTAAGCAAAAATGATGATATTAATGTGAAACAAGTTAGACATTTATTTCAACAATATTACTCTTCTTAACAAAAAAGTATTTGTTAACACAAAATAAACACAAATTGCTTACTAAAATCAGTGCTAAATATACACTAAGAGACTGATATGAAAACACTTAATATCCTACTCCCATAGCAACCTTAGACTATGTATTACACTATAGCAACTATAGTCACTAGGTTGTATAAGTCACTAGGTGGAGTAAGCAACAAACTTACTCCACAAAAATTTTTGAAGTTGTTTAGCTTGATTAGTCTTTCCATGCTGTATAGTTATTACAAATCATCAAGCTACAATTGCAATTTTATTCCCCAATTTTAAAACCAAAAAGTTTTGGAAAAAAGGCTAATAAAAACATCTTGTAGGATTCCATTCCTCTGCAGCCTCAATACTTCCAATCTACCCCACCCCAACCCTGTCCCCTGCTAGTCTTGGACCCAGACCCACTCCAATTCCTCTGCCTCAGATCTCTAGAATAGCTTCCTAACCCAGAGTAGCTATATGTGCTAGCATAGTTTGCTAAGTCCCTCCTTCATATTCCCTCAGCTCCTGATTTGCCTGACACAGACCAGCCCTCCTACCACCCTGACCAGCCTACTTACTACCCTGTTCCACCAACTACCCAGACCAGCCTACTAAACAGCAAGAACTTGAAACACACACCAGTTTATTTTTCATACTTCATCAAAAAGCAACCAAGCTACATAAACAATATAAACACAACCAAAATTCAATTAAACAAAGGCAAGATAGAAGTACCTACCAGGTACACAACCAACAAAGAACATTCATATGCCCAAACAGCAGTGCAAAAACACAAATACTATGAAAAACCAACAGAATAGGCCCCTAACAAAACCTACTAGTCCTAAAGAAGTGCACTATAATGAGAACCACCCTGAGGAACCCCAGGACACATAATTTAAAATAACAATCATAAACATGATCAAGAAATTAAGGAAAACACAGAAAAACAACTTGAAATCAAAGAGGAAAGGCATAACCTTGTGATGGAAACTCAAGAAAATACAAATGAGGCTTAATGAAATATTGAAAACAATTCAGGACTTGAGCTCTCACAAAAGAGATATAAATATTGGAGAAAACCAAACTGAAATGAACATGTAATTGAAAAATCTCAATAAGCCAACTGGAAACAAGAGAAACCCTCACAAGTAGAAAGAATGAAATGGAACACAGGATATCAAGACTAGATAGCAAAGTTAAAGATCTGGACACCTTAATTTTGCTCCTATGAAAAATTATAAAAAAGTGTAGGAATGGAATATGCAGAAAATGTGGGACAACATGAAAAGACCAAATCTATGTATCATAGGCATACAGGAAGGAGAATAATATCAGGCCAATGACATTGACCAGATCTTCAACAGACTGACAGAAGAAAACTTCCCTGAATGAAGGAAAGACTTACATATACAGATTCAAGAAACCAATTAGACATGACCAGAACAGAAACTATCCACTGCATATCATAGTAAAAACATTAAAAGTACAGAACAAATAGAGGGTACTGAAAGCTGCTAGAGAAAGGTTACATATAAAGAAAAATCCATCAGAATAACAGCTGACTTTCGATGCAAATTGAAAAACCAGAAGAGCCTGGACCAGAGTATTCCCAGTTCTAAATGACCATGGATGTCAACCCCAAATACTTTATGCAGCAAAACTATCTACCATAGTCAAAGGGGAGCAGAAATTTTTCCATAACATGAATAGAATAAAAGAATTCATGTTGACCAAACAGAGAATATTCAAAGCAATACAAAGGACCTAAGACAGGAATGAATATACCCAAGAGGTTACAGAAAGAAAACAAAGGAAGGTATAATAATTGAAACTCAAAATAGGGTCACAAACACAAAGAAGTGAAAATGACAGTATCCAATACACATCTTTCAATAATGACACTAAATATCAATGGCCTCAAGTCCCCTGTCAAAAGATACTGGCCAGTGAAATGGATCAAGAAAGACAACTCATCTTTTTGCTGTCTCCAAGAAACTCATCCCACATTCAAGGACAGATACTACCTTAAGGGTGAAAAGATGGAAAAAACATTCTAAGCAAATGGCTCTAAGATGCAACCAGGTGGTGCAATTCTAATATCTGATGAAATAGACTTCAAATTAAAGGTTATCAGAAGAGGAAAAGAGGGTTCCTTCATTCTAATCAACGGAACAATCGATCAAGAAGATACTACAATCATGAACATATATGCATCAAACTGTGGTGCACCCAATATCATAAAAACACTACTCCAGGACTATAAAACACATATTAACTGCAACTCAGTAATAGTAGGTGACTTCAGTACCCCACTATCTTCAATAGACAGGGAAACTGGACAAAGCGTAAACTGAAAGACATCTGAATTAAATGAAACCTTATGTGAAATGGACCTAACAGGCATCTGCAGAATATTCCATCCAGTACCAAAGAATATACTTTCAATTCAGCAATCCATGCAAATTTTTCTAAAATTGACCACATTCTCTTTCATGTCTCTAGACAAATTAAATTTCTTGCCATATGCTAAGTATGAATCTTTATATTTACAGTCAAGTATAATGTACACCACTCATCAAAGAAGCTCCTTTTCACAACAGATGGAGGCTACTGTAGAGTCTCACAACTGGTCAGACAGAAAATATACATCCAAGAGATGCCCAGTTCTAGTTGACATATCTACAATTAAACCTCTACACCTAAGGCTCATGGAACATAGCAGAATGGGGGATATAGAAAAACCTAGTGTATCTCTCAACTCTCACTGGTGAAGCTTCTTTATACAACAGAGTGGGATCCACACAGAAGGCCAAAACTGGCAAAGCTTTAAAAAAATAAAAGACTGCAGAGTTTGTGTCCCCAGATAAGCCTCCTATATTAAACCTCACCCACTCATGAGTCAGGAACCATTGCAGAAGAGGGGGCAGAAATATTGTAAGAGCCAGGGTTGGTTCATGAACATAGGGAATCAGAGGCTTTCAGACCACTGGAAGCTTGCATATGTAAATTTGCAGTAATGGTGGCATTGAGCACAGGACCCATGCCAACTTAATCAGATGAGAGCTGAGAGTGGAGCAAGGGAAATGTGCAGCAGGCTGACCCTAGTCTGGGAAATGTTGGAAACTGATTACTGCTAGGTGAGGGAGAGTAGACCTTACTTACAATCTCTAGGTAGGCTGACTAGACTCCAGTGTATGACTTTGCACCAAAGGACATCTGAGCACAAATGCTTGACTAGATAGGATTTAACATGTATGGTGGAATATATGAGGTCTGGTTGGGGGGGTGGGGGGATATGGATGGGGGGCATCTAAATTTGATTAAGGACTGTTGTATGAAATGTACAAAAGCTCACTAAATTTTTTAATTCTTGTAAGTATAAATGCACTAAAGATGCAAACAATAAAAAGCCAGTGTATAATAACCAAAACTAATAAGAAATGAACTGCAATAAAAACATCACACACACACACACACACACACACACACACAAACACACACACACATACTCAAAACATGACAGGAAGAGCTAAAAGCTATTTACTTTGGAGATTAGGATTGAATTGACAGTTATGAAGTACACTGATCTTTGTTACATCACTTGGGGCATTATTTGATTTGTTTGAAACCCTGCACATGTGTTATTTAATATCTATTTTCACTTTTATTAAATTTTTTCTAATTTCACAGAATATATTTTGATTATATTTAGAGTCCCTCCTCTCTCTGCAAACCCCTACCCTTAATGCTCCCCACCCAATTTCATGTCTGATATATATATA
>NW_008334566.1:48221-62251 GCF_000622305.1 Nannospalax galili | reverse complement strand
TATATTATATGTGTGTGTATACATATATATGCCTATCAAGCCAAATTTGTGTATCCATACACTGGAGCCTAGATAACCTACCCAGAGTCACACCCTTAAAGAAAATCAACTCTCCCTCTCCCATCACCTATTGATTACCAAGTTTCTCAGCTAAGGTTAGGGTTGCTTACCCGCTTCCCAGCTTCTATGATGAGACTTTATCTTGCTTGAGCTTAAATGGGCTTTGTGCATGCTGTCACCATTGCTGTTTATATCATATGAGCCCAGCTCATATAAGTTTATATGATAACAGCCCAGCTGTCTGGAAAGCTCTGTTTCCTTATAGCCATTGACAACCTCTGGGTCTTACAATCTTTCCACTCCCTCTTCAACAATGATTACTGAGCCTTGGGAGGCAAAAGTTTAATATAGGTGTCCTATTCAGGGATAAGCAGTCTATAGCCTCTTATTCTCTGCATGTTGGTCAGTTGTGGTTCTCTGTTAATCAGCATATGCTACATGAGGAAGTTTCTCTACTGAGAGTTGAGAGATGCATTAATCTAATCAATAAGTCATTAGAAATGAGTTTAATGCTATATCTATTTAGCAGAATAATAGTATCAGGCTCTTCCCTGTGGCCTGTATAGCCACAGGTCCTGGGTCTGATATCAGTGTAAATATGGACTCCATTCTGTGGAGCAGACCTGAAATCCAATCAGAAAGCAGTTGATTATTCCCATAAAATGTGAACTGCTATTGTTCTAGTGGGCATATTTTTCCAGGCTACTTGTTGTAGCTTTCAGGATTCATAGTTGGGAAAGAATGATGTTTACTTTTCCGTTTGGGTAGCACACATAGCACCTTCCAGTACTATGAAATATATCCAGTAGAGATGAAAGCCAGAAGTCAGTAAAATCTTGATTTCTCCTTGTATGCTCTACAATTCATATATGCAGTGTCTTAAGCAATAAGGTCTTAACATGAAGTTCTGGTGGGTAATCAAGAACAGGGGCAATGATCAGAATTTGTGAGGGTCTATGGAACTCCCTGTCAACAGCTTCAAAATAGAGTCCATTCCTGGCACTGGGCTTTTTCTTTGTTCACTTATGGTGTCTACTTGGGGCAATAGCCCCTGTTATAGGGTAGGTCCTTTTAATCTCTCTTTATGTTATATAAAGAAGAAGCTTCTATAGTGGTGGGTTTCCATATGTCTTTTCCAAAGGTCTTTAGTGTTAGTTATCCCTCCTCATACTCGTCTCTCTTCCCTGCCCTCCCATTTCCAATCCCCCTTAAGCCTTTCTACTCTATTAGCCTATCCCTCTTTGTATCATTGCATTCCGTCTCCATTCCTATGATGCTCCCCTCCCATGGCCCCTTATTACTTTCCGGACCTCTATGGATTTTCAAATTGAAACATGCATAGATCTAAGGATTCAAAACTAGAACAACTTATGAGAAAGAATATGCAATTTTTTGTCTTTCTAGGTCTGTGCTACCTCACTCAGGATAATTGTTTGCAGTTTCATTCATTTTCCTGTGAATTTCATAACTTCACTTTTCTTAACATGTGTAAGAATTCTGTACTGAGGGCCAGAGAGATAGCTCAATGGTTAAGAGCACTGGCTCCGCTCCTGGGCTCAAATCCTGGCACCCATATAGCAGCTAACAATCATCTGTAACTCCAGTTCCAGTGGAACTGATGGCCTCTTCTGTCTTTTGCAGGCACTGCATGACATGGTGCACTTACCTATATGCAGGCATTACACTCATACACATAAAATAAAAAGTGATAAATAAAATTTTTTTAAAAACAGAAAACTAAACCAAAACAAAGCAACAAAACAAAAACAAACCAAAAAAATGATTGTGTACTGTACCATATGTTCATGATCTATTAATCAGTTGGTGGACATGTAGGTTGTTTCCATTTCCTGACTATTATGAATAGAGCAGCAATGAGCATGGAGAACAGGTATCTCTATAGTAGGATATACAGCTTTTGGGGTATATGCCCAAAAGTGGTATGACTGGATCATGTGGTAGATCTATTTGTAGAGTTTTGAGGAATCTCTACACCTATTTCTATAGTGGGTGTTCCAGTTTGCACTCCCACCAGCAGTGAATAAAACTTGCCCTTTCTCTACATCCTCACGAGCATTTGTTGTCAGTTTTTTTTTTTATCTTTGCCATTCTGACTGAGATAAGATAAAATCTCAAGTAAGTAATTTTAATTCGCATTTCTCTGATGGCTGATGGCTAAGGATGTCACATATTTTTTAATTTGTTGGCCAGAGTGGCTCAAGAGACTCCGAGACAGCAACCCAGCATAGAACTGGGGAAAGGAACAGCAGACCCCAACCTTATTTAAAGGAATGTTGGTAACTGATTGCTGCTGAATGAGGAAGAGCTGATCTTCCTAAAAGGGAACTCTAGATAGGCTGACTAGACCCAGCTGATGGACAAGCACTGGAGCAGGGGGCACCAACAACAGAGTGGACAATAACAGGGATGACAGGTATGTATGCTCCATTGGGGGGGGGCTATGGGAGGGTGCCATTTGGGATGTGGGTATGTGGACGAATAAGATTGCTTGGGATGTTCTGTATGAAATACACACACACAAATCAATAAATAAAAAATGAGTTATATTTGAGGAAGAAACATAAAATTTTGCTTCATATTAATTAGTAGATGTGAAAAACATTACCATTAAAATCTACCTGATTCATATCTGTGCTCAGGTGCCAAGGATCTCAGAAAGAAATGACTGTGACTAGTAATAATCAGATATATAGAGATTAGAGATACATGTGCAAACATCTAAGTGTTAGTTGCATTAAAAATGACTTTTTCTGTATAATACAGTATACATTAAAATGAAATGGAGATTTTTTTAAAGGTTAAAACCTCATTCAATTTATGTCTTCTAGTGTATATACTGAGTACAATATTGTATAATTGTATTAATTCAACTGTGAACCTAAAAAGTTACAGCCAATTTTGAAAGAGATGCATCTTTGCTCTGGAAACTGTTATTGAATATGACAATGCTGTTTTAATGAAATGCTTCTATTAATTATGTGGTTATTAAATAAATAATTTTTTTAAATATGAAAAAAATTTAAATTAAAAAATATTTCTTAGCTATTTGCATTTGATATTTTGAGAACTCCCTGTATTAGTTGCTTTTAAGTTGCTGTGATAGAAAACTGGCCCAAGAAACATATAGAAGGAAGGGTTTATTTGAACTTATGGTTCCAGGGGATTACCAGTCTGCCATGGTGGGGAGGCACAGTGGCAGAGGTGGCTTGAATATGAAGCTAAACTCTTGCATCTTCAAGCAGGCACAGGAAACAAGACAATGACTCAAGATCCAGCAAGGCTTAAGAACTCCTAAGCCTGCCCCCAGTGACATGCTTCCTCCAGCAAGGCCACATCTTCTAAGACCTCCCAAACCAGTGCCACCAACTGAGGACAAAATGTCCAAATACTTGGAGCCTATGAGGGTCATTTTCATTCAAATCACCACACTCCCTAATCAGTTCCTTGCCAAAATTTTAAATTGTGTTGTTTGGATTTTTTATGTTTCATTTTTTCAGTTGTTCACATATTCTAAATACTAACCCTTTATCACATGCACAGCTGGTAAATATTTCTTACCATTCGGTAGGTCACCACTTCACTTGAGTGATGGGTGTCCTTTGAAGTATAGAAGCACTTTGGCTTAATGAAGTCCCATTTCTCAATTGTTGGGCTTAATGCTTGTGCTACAGGAGTCCTGTTCAGAAAGTTCTTCCTATGCCTATAAACCTCAGTGTACTCCCTGCTTATGCCTCTATCAGATTCAAAGTATCAGGTCTTATGTTAAGTTCTTTGATCCATTTGGATTTGAGGTCTGTGCAAGGTGAGAGACAGGGATCTGGCTTCATTCTTCTACATGTAACTATTCAGACTGACCAGTATCATTTGTTGCATATGCTGTCTTTTTTCCAATGTTTGTTTTTGGCTCCTTTGAGAAAAATCAGGTGACTATAAGTACATAAACTTAAATATGGGCCTTTGATTCCATTCCATTGATTAACGTGTCTCTTTTATGCCTCTACCATGCTATTTTATTACTTATTATTTATTGCTTAATAAAATTTTATATACTAGCTGCTAAGAAATCAAATCTCTCATATTTATTAAACCAGGAATACATTTGATAAAGATACCCTGCTTAAAATAACAAGGTATGTACATGTTCACACATATGCAAATGTTGACCTTGCATATATATAAAGACACAAATATACTTTAGGTGTGCTACCTATGATAAATAGGGCTATTAGTACAATTGCTGAATCCTGGAAGGACAGTCCTGCTTTGTTTGTTGTACACAGAGTATAAACTCAACAGATGGATTTAATTCAGAATTTCTCTCCAGTAATAGCCATCTCTTGAAAAAAAAAATACTGTTTTCTTGCACTAAATCCTACAAGTCAGTCTTTTTAATTTCGTATGAATTTCCATTACCCTAGTAAGAAATATTGAAAATGGGAGATTATTATAGGAATGCTACATGACTTTCTTCCATTCAGTAGTGCTTAGATGTTTCAGAATAACTTGTGAACAAAAAAAAATTACTTAGGTGAGCAAACTAAGTCATGTATAAAATGGAAATGCAATTAAAAGCTTGCACTCTCTATTTGCTATTAGGAGAAGCACTTAACCTATGTCACGCATCTGATGATAACCAAAAGTAAACTTGAAAAAACCATATCTGCAGAAAATTAATCTCTTCTAATTAGATTCCATAGGTTTTCACACTGGGAGTTTTTAAATGCTAAAATAGCATGGGTTAAAATAATAGAAAATATATACACACATTTATAACAAATAAGCAACAATAAAGCAATCTAAATAAGAGAATATGTGGTTTGCATATCTGAAAGCCCAAAGATAAACACTACTCACAGCATACTTAGTGGCTACTGTATGGTTTTGCAGTGTTCTTATGTCCATTCATTCCTGTGTCTCAGCTTCATCCTCAAAGTGGTATCAAGACTCTGGTATCAGTTCCATGCATCACATCTCCAAAAAGAATCACTGGAAATATATGAATGAGTTTTACAGTATGGACTAAATCTGGACTTATTTAACCTTGCACCAAAAAGCAACTGTTTATAATATAAACAAGTTCACTGAGCTATGTGCTCCTCTTGTGACCTGGAGGACTCTTCTTGACAGTGTGTGTGTGTGTGTGTGTGTGTGTGTGTGTGTGTGTATTCATATATATAGTATTTAGATCTAGTAATCAAAGGGAAAGTTTCTCTGATAAGATAAGGTTAAATCCCAGCTTCTACTTCCCAAATTCTTGCTGGTTAGGCTGCTTCAATAAAAGTGTAAGTGACACCTGGCTCCCAGAAAGTTTATGTACTTACCTGCCCTGAAGATACTGAACCTTCCAAAGCTATCCATTCCTAGAGAGAGCAAAGGACACTCCTGTAAGCATGCTTTTGATACACAAGCAACTCATCCACAGCTGACACCCACAACCACCTCCAGGCATCTGTCCTAGTCACCTAAGAGACATGTGTCAGAAAACAAAGAACAGTTGGTCCCTTGTCCCAAGTGATTCATAAACTTCTCCACACCTGTCAGTACTAAATCTACTTACTCTGTCTTGTCTTTCCCTTCTCATGAAAAGCACAATAAAGACTCCCACCCACTTTTCTTCTTGTTCTCTCTGTCTTTTGACCTGTGTTAGTCCTATCCTACATGGCCCCCAGGACCTCTTGATCTGTGAGTAGCAAACATCATTGCAATGGTAGTCTGCTAATCTGCTAGCCTGGACCTATCAGAATAATAATAGCATAGACAATAAAAACATTCTTCCTGCCTTAATTGATCAAATTAGCATCATATATCTATTCCTGAACCAACCAATGACAAAGAGAATAGATTTTAAATCAGGTGATGTTTTCCAATAATGTGTAAGAGGCACTCTTGAGTGCCACAGTAAACTAACAAGAATGCTGTGGTGTGTTTTAGATTTTTTTGAATGAAATACAGTGATTGTTAGTATTTATAGGATACCAAATAAACTTTTAGCATGAGGAAACTCACCATTTCCACATTAGATCCTGATAGCTCCTTTAGATGATACCATTATTTAGAGAAGCTGCTTTTTCAGAAGTTGCTGTGATAAAAGAAGGAAAGAAAGATAGAAAGGAAGGGAGGGAGGGAAGGAGGGAGGGAGGGAGGGAGGAAAAGAAGAAAGAAAGAAAGAAAGAAAGAAAGAAAGAAAGAAAGAAAGAAAGAAAGAAAGAAAGAAAAGAAAGAAAGGAGAGAGAGAAAGAAAGAAACAAAGAAAGAAAGAGAATTTTTGGTGAGTTCAAGATAGTGTAGGTAAAGATACACAATCAAAGCTCAAGTTTGAAAAGTTGTATTTAGAAATGTTAAGGTTGAGATCTGTATACTCCCCCAGACTTGCTGTGGTGAGTTCCCTCTGCCCTCTCAGTTCACAGACCTACTTGTGTCCTAGGATTCTTCCTTGGCCCAGACATGTGATCCTGAGTTCCCTTTCCTGAGACTTCCTCACACCCCACCATCTTAGCTCTCAGACCTCCTTCTGTCACTAGAATCTGTACCTACCCCATATTTTCCTGTTCCCCCAGATTTGCTGTGGTGAGATCCCTTCACCATCTCAGCACTCAAGCTGGTCGAAGATGCAGAAAATATTTTTTAAAAATCATAGGAGAAAATATCCCAATCTAGGGGAAGAGATTTCTACTAAGGCACAGGAAGCATACAAGACACCAAGTAGGTGGGATCTGAAAAGAAACTTCCCATGTCATATAATAGTTATAACACTAAACACATAAAGGAAGGAAAAGACATTGAAAGCTGTAAGAAAGATCAAGTCACATACAAAGAGAGGTCCATCAGAAAAAGAGCTGACTTTTCAATGGACCTTATGTAAGTCAGAAGGACTTGGACTCGTCCTACAAGTCCTGAAAGAACAGTGGATGCAGTTCAGACTACTACACCCCCACCGCCTCCCACCCCCACCCCCAATTTATTTTTACATGTAATTGGAGAAAGAAATTTTTTCCATGATAAAAATATATTTAAGGATCCTGTCCAGGCCCAATGTGGGCCTATGTCCCTTCCCGCTACCACTGCCTGAGAGCATCAGACTATTAGGCCCTACATAAACATTCCACAGTGAGAACTACCCAGAGGAATCCCAGGACACAGAATTTAAAAGATGAATCATAGACATGCAAGGAATTCAATGAATTTTAAAAGATACAAACACTCAAAGAACTCAATAGGAATAAACTCCTTGAAGCTCAAGAAAATACAAATATGCAGCCAAATGAAATGACAAAAACAATTCAAGAGTTGAAAAGAAAATTCACAAAAGAGATAGAAACATTGAGGTAAACTCAGGCTGAAATGGAGTTGAAAAACCCAATAAACCAATTTGAAATAACAGGAAAAAGCCTCACCAGCAGAATGAATCAAATAGAAAACAGAACATCAAGACTGGAAATTAATGTTGAAGAACTGGACTGTCTAAGCCAAAGAAAACAGAAAAAAATTTTAAAACACGGGAATGGAATGTGCAGGAAATGTGAGACATCAAACAAAGAACAAATCAATGCACCACAAGGAAAGAGGAAGCAGAAAAATCTAAGATCAGTGGCATTAACCACATCTTCAACAAGATTATAGAAGAAAACTTCCCTAAATTATGGAATGACATACACATGTATATATAGAAAAAGCACACACAAAATAGAACCAGAACAGAAACTCCCCACAGCATATCATAGTAAAAGCACAAAATGTTCAGAAGAAAGAGAGGGCACTGAAAGCTGGAAGACAAAAACAGCAAGTTACATATAAAGGAAAACCCATCAGAATTACAGCTGACTTTTCAATGCAAACTATAAAAGCCAGACAAGCCTGGAGCAAAGTGTTCCAAAACCTAAATGAACATAGATACAAATCCAGTAAAACTGTCTACCATTGTTGAAAGGAAAAATAAATATCTTCCATGATATAAAGTCCAAAAAGAATTCATTTCCATCAAAACAGCACTACAGAAAATATTTGAAGCAATACAAAGGACCAAATAAATGAATGACAATACCCAAGAGGCCACAGAAAGAAAATAAATGGAAATATAATTATAGAAATACAAAATAGGATCCAGAACAAAACAGAAAATAAAATGACAGTAACCAATATACACTTTTCAGTAATAACTTTAAATATCAGTGAACTCCATTCCTCAGTCAAAAGACAAAGACTTGGTGAATGGATTTAAGAAATAAAATTCATCCTTTCCTTGTCCATAAGAAATTCATATTACCATCAAGAATCAGCACCACCTTAGGATGAAAGGATGGAAAAGTATTCCAAGCAAATAGCACTAAGACATAAGCAGGTATTGTGATTCTAATATATGACAAAATAGATTTCAAATTAGAACTGATCTAATTTGGGGGGGGGGAGTCATTTCATTCTGATCAAAAGGAACAACTTTCCAATCATGAACATATGCATCAAAATCTGGTGCACCCAATTTCAAAAAAAAAAGAGTGCTGTTGCATTTCAAGACAGAGATTAACACAAACTCAGTAACAGTGGGTGATTCAATACCTAAATCTTTCCAATAGGTCAACTAGACAAAGAATAAACACATAAAGCATCTGAATCAAATGATACATCAAATGGACTTAACAGACAACTACACAATATTCCAGTCCAGCACCAAAGAATACACAGTCTACTCATGAAAGATTATGTAAAATAGACTATGTCCTGGGGCATAAAACAAACCTGAAAAAATACCAAGAAACTGAAATAATTTCATGTATATTACATCAGGCCACAGAGCAAACTTAAAATCAACAGCAAAGATGCTCTAGTAACTACACAAACTCATGGAGATTAAGTAACACCTCTTAAAAACACATCTCTTAATGGGTCAAAGAAGAAATGAAGAAAGAAATAAAAGTTTTCCTTAAGGTAAGTTAAAATGATAACATAACAAAATCTCTGGAACACATTAAAATCAGTCTTAAGAGGGAAATTTTATACCTCTAAGCACCTACATTATAAGATCAGAAAGAGCACAAATAAAGAACTTAATGGTATAACTCAAGAATCTAGAAAAGTAAGCACAAATAAAACCCAAGCCTAACAGAAGAGATCATAAAAAATCAAAGCAAAAATGAATGAAATAGAAACAACAACAACAAAAAATACAATGAATCAAAGAATTTAACGACTAGTTCTTTGCAAAGATAAACAAGGTAGATAGACCTTTAGTCCATTTAACAAAAAGAAAGAAAGAACATATTCAAATCAACAAAATCAAAGATGAAAGGTACAGGAAAAGACTTTCTAAATTGGACCTTAGTAGCTCAGGAATTAAGGTCAACAATTAACACATGGGAACTGATTAAAAAGTTTCTGTACAGGATAGCAAACAACCAATTGAATAAAGAGGAAACCCACAGGGTGGGGAGATAATGTTTAACAGCTATACATTTGACTGGATTAATATCCAGAATATACAAAGAACTCAAGAAGCAAAGAATCAAGAAAATGAATGATTAATTCAAAACTGGGCTAGAGCTCTGAACTGAGAGCGCTCTCAAAAGAAGAAATAAGAATGGCTAAGAAATACCTTTAAGGACATTCAGTATCATTAATAATTAGAAAAATGCAAATCAAAAATAAATTAAGATTTCATCTTAACCCAGTCATAATGGCTAAGATCATGAGAACAAATGACACCAAGCACTAGTGAGGATGTTGGGAAAGGGGTAGCCCTCAGGGACTGCCAACTGCTGAAAACATGAGAGAAATCAATATGGAGAACTCAAATCAATATGGAAAACTAAAAATAAATCTACCATATCATCCAGTTATTCTATTCCCAAAGAATCCACCATACTGCAGAGATAGTTGCACAGTGATATTTGCTGCAGCTCTTTTCACAATAGCTAAAAAATGGACACAAACTAAATATCCCTCATCTAATGAATGGATAATGAATACACATACATTTACACAATGGAGTTCTATTCAGCAGCAAAGAAAAATCAAATCATGAAATTTGCAGGTAAATGAACAGAACTAGAAATTCTTATGCTAAGTAAAGTAACACAGACTCAGAAAAACAAGCAATGGATGTTCTCTCTCATTTCTGGATCTTAGCTCCAAATCATTAGATGTGAGTATATATCCTGTTGTAACCACAGAAGCCAGAAAAATGGAAAGGAACCATGGCAGTGAAGGGGATAAAGGAGCTTGAGAGAGGGTTATAGTAGGAGACTGTGGTCACCGGCTGTGGCTGCTCTCCTCTGGCTATGGTCGCTCTCCTGCCTCTCAGTTCCTCCAATCAGTCACCTGGTCCGGACCCCAGGGCTGGTGAGGAGTCTGCGCCAGCATCGCTGCATTCAGACGCAGGAGACCAGGTTCAATGACACAGATCTGCTTTTACAGAAAGTACCGGCTTATGTAGGGGTAATAGTCCAATCATAACACAGCATATGGGATCCCTTATTAGCATGGCAGACTAGTATCCTATTACACTCTAGCGGGCCAGATGCCCTATTAGCATGATAAGTTTCAGTTTCTCTAAGTTTGGATTCCTGGAAACCTTGTGGCTTACATAGTTTTCTCTCTGATAAGAAACAGGAAGCACTGCATTCCAGCATGATAGATATGTAAGGCAAAAGGCAAAATCAGTCACAAGATTTTCCACAACAGGAGACAGTTGTAATCAAGGGGGAAATGGAGAAAATGGGACACTTTAACAGGGGAAGGAGGAGGGATAGTTTTTCAGGAGGAGAGAAGAAAGATAAATAATGCTTAGGAGGTATGGAAAACCAGAGGTAAATGCATTCATTCATAAAGTCTTTTGAAAACTACATATACAAAATACATATATATGTGTGCATGTGTACAGATGAAGTTTTTTAACAAAAAGCACAAAAAGCAGGAGAAATCTCCTTTTGAGTTATTGGTTAAGATAGTCCAAGAGTATATTGCTACAGCCCTTGATTGCCTCCCAGAACTTGAAGGTAAGACCCTATTGTTGAAGACAGGACATTCTGACCCAGGACTTGGAACAATCGAGCTAGAACTAAACTGGAATCCTCTTCCCTGAGGACTAGTTCCCACAGTATCAGAGGATACTATGCAAGCTTCCAAGGGAAAAAACTGATCAATGATCCTACTAAGCTGTAAAGCCTAAGAAACAGAAAATAACTGGCACAGCTAACTATTACTATTGGTGCAGTAGTGGCACTCTTCTCTTAGGGGTAAACAACTTCTATCTAATTGTACATAAGGCAGCCTCAAAGGAGAAGAACTCATGTGCAGTATTGTAGACATAGGCAAATACATATGGTTGGAGAGTTCCTAGCTCTAGAGAAAAATCAACTTTTTAAAATATTTCATTTTTTATTTTATGTGTATCAGTGCATTGTCTGCATATACATAAGTGCACCTATATTGTGATTTGCCTACAGAGGTCAGATGAGGGCATCAAATCCCCTGGAAGTAAACAAGCAACCAAATTAAAACTTGGGGCAAGGATCTGAACAGGGAGTTTTCTAAAGATGAAACACAAATGGCTGTGAAATACTTTAAGTGTTCAATATAATTAAGTATAAGGGAAATGCAATGTAAAGTAGCTTTGAGATTTCCTCTTATCCCTTCAGCATGGCTAAGATCCAAAATATAAACAAGGTCCTATAGAGATGATTATATGGGGAAAGGGAAACTCTTATCTACTGCTGGTCAAAGTGTAAACTGATATATTCCCTATGGAAATCATTGTGAAGATTCCAAAAATATCTGGAAATTTACTTCATATGACTCAGTTATACCAATCTCAGGCACTGGGGTGGTTTGAATGAGAATGTCCCCCATAGGCTCCTAGTATTTGTACATATTGTCCCCAGTTAGTGGCACTATTTTGGGAGGTCTTAGAAGGAAGGGCCTTGATGGAGGAAGCATGTCTCTGGGGGCAAGCCTAGAGCATTTTTAAGCCATGCTGTCACTCTTGAAGATGTGAGAGTGTAGCCTGATATTCCTGCTCCAACCACCTCACCATGCCTCCCTACCATGACAGATTTTAATCTCTCTGGAATCTGTAACTGAAAAGTCAAATAAACTCATCCTTCTTTAAGTTCCCTGGTCACAGTGTTTTATCACAGCAACATAAAAGTAATTAGCACAGGCAAATACCGAGAAAATTATATATCCTACTACAGAAATATCTGTTCATCCACACTCATTGTTGCTCTATTCGGAATAGCCAGGAAGTGGAAACAACCTACCTGTCCATCAACTGATGAATGGATAATGAAAGTATGGTGAATTTATACAATGGAATATTATTTATTATTCATCTGTCAAAAATGAAATTATGAAATACATAGGTAAATGGTTGCAACAAGAAAACAATCATCCAGAGTGAGGTAACCCAGACCCAGAAGATAAACATCACCTATTCTCTCTCATAACTGGATATTAGCTTTGGATTATTAGATATGTATGCTTCAGTTGTAAAATACAGAGAGGTAAGGAAGAGATTAAAAGGCCAAGTGGGGGAAGGGTTTCTAGGAAGTAGATACAGAATGTAGTGATAGAAAGGGATAAAGGGGAATGATACAGTAGAAAGGGTAACTTGGGGTAGGAAATAGGAAGGCAGAGCAAAAGGAAGTATGGAGAGGGATAACAAACACTAAAGGCCACTGGAAGAAGCCATATGGAAACCTACCACTAAAGAAGCTTCTTAAAGTATATTCATATATAATATAAAAAGAGATTAGAAGAAGTTACCCTTTATCAGGGAAACACTGACCCTAGTAGACACCATAAGCCCAATAACAGGAATGCACTCCCTCTTTTGAAGATGTTGACCAGGGGCCCCATAGCCCCTCAAACAATACTGACCATTGCCTTTGATCTTTGTTACCCACAAGACCTATTGATAACATCCTATTGCTGAAGACACTGCATGCATGAGCCATAGAATAAAATAAGGAGATCAAGCTGGTACTGACATTGAACGTTATCTCTACTTGCTAGCTTTCAATGTGCTGGAAGGTGCAACGCATGCTACTGGAAGAAAAAGTCAAGCATCAACTTTACCTAGCTGTGAATTCTTTGCTCCTTAACAACAAAATAGCCTGGCAAGTTAGGACCCCTAGCATAATAGTGGCCTGAATATTGTGGGAGTAACCAATCACTTTCTACTTGAATTTAAGATCTGCTTCATAGACAGACCCCAAACATTACATTAATATCAGGCCTAGGAACATGGGCCATAATGGATATATATATAAGAAGGAGCCTAGAGAGAGAGAGAGAGAGAGAGAGAGATCCTAATACATACTATATCTGCTAAAAAGATACAGTACTAAAGGACTCCTGGTCATTTTCTGTTGTACCCCTAGATTAATGCATCTCTCAACTCTCAGCAGGGAAGCTTACTTATGCAGCAGATGATGAGTTACAGAAATCCACAACTGACAAATGGGCAGAGAATAAGAAACTGCAGAGTCATTAGCACTAACCTGGACACCTATATCAAACTTTTGCCTCCAAACGCTAACGGATCTTTGTGGAAGAGGTGGCAGAAATTTGAAGAACCAGAGGTGGTTGATGACCACAAAGAAACAGTTTTCCAGGCAGATGGGAAGTTATTCACATGAACTCAACAGCAATTGTGAAAGCATGCACAAATACCACATAAGTTCAAGCCAGGCAAAATACCAGCACAGATGTCAGTCTCCTTTAATGGTGTGACTCTTGGTAGGTTTACCAGGTTCTGGTGAATGGACCCACACCAAAGGAAATTTGGAGATAAAAATCTGACTCTACAGGCGATATATATATATATATACACACATGTATATATATATATATACATACATATATACGATATATATATATATATATACACACACACACACACACACACACACACACACACACACACACAGGATAGTAAGAAGTGGTACAGTTGGGGG
>NW_008334566.1:0-48191 GCF_000622305.1 Nannospalax galili | reverse complement strand
CATGAACAGAATGTGTTATATGAAATTTGAAAAATTTCAATTTAACAAGCTTTTGATTAAGTAAATTTTAAGGTTTTTCATTTGTTTTTCATTAGAGACATTCACACTGTTTAAGCACTGAAAGCAAAGATAACCAAAAATTGGGGGGATCTGACTTAGAAAGCTCAGAGCCAAGTCTGCTGGTGAGGTCAGTACTCATCAGAAACATGTTTGCCCCAGTGACATGTGAGCAGAATGTAACCATGCTAGAAAGGCAGAAAAAAGTCATCCGCACAGCAGTGGTGTCAATATTGAGTTATTATTTCTCTTCAAAGTATGAAGTCTGTCTCTTCTGTTAAGTTGTACTTTCAGAACATAAAAGTTTAAAAAATTTGTCTTTTGTCCATTTTGCTTTTCTGTTGCTATGATAAACACCACGATCAAAAGTAAATGGGGAAGGAAAGGGTCTACTTTAGCATATAGGTTATAGTCCAACATCAAGGGAAGCCTAGGCAGGAACTGAAAGCAGGAGCTTGAAGCAGAAACCAATGGAGGAACTCTGTTTTCTGACTCTCTCCTAGGCTCATGTTCAGCAACCTTTCTTATACAGTTCGGGAACACCTTCATAGGAATGGCACTTCCATCAGGGAGCTGGGTTATCATCCATCTATTAGGAATCAAGGAAACGTCCCATAGACATGCCCACAGGCCAGTTTGATAGAGAAAATTCTTCAACTGAGGTTCTCTCTTTCCATGTGTGTCAAGCTGACAATCAAAATTAGTCATCACATATTCCTTGTAGGCTGTCTTAAAAATTCTACAAACTTTTCTATTGGTCAAAAATAAGTTGATTATCATTATTCTATGCCAATTATTTGCAGATAGGCAGATAGCTTACAATACCTAAAATTCCAATGATAACATTAAGAAGTAGATATTATTGTCATTATGTTCCCCCCCAAAGTACATCAACCCTGGTAAAATTAGTCATTTAGCTCATAGATGTTATAATGTCTGGTACTATATAAAACATAATATCTTCCTTCCCATCTTAACCCCAACTTTCTGAAGTTTTTCTCTTTTTTTTTTTTTTTTTTTTGCTTTGTGCTTTACCAATTCCTCTGTGAAATGTTCTCTTTTCCAATGTGACAAGCATGCTAACCAATTCACCAAAGATATTTTATAAGTTCAATGCTAATGTATTAAAAATAGCTAATTTTTACAGCCCTTTTACTGCCTCTATCACACATTATGATTTTCCTTAAAATTCATCCCTCAGACTTTTATTCTTGGCATTTTCTAGCTCAGTTCTGTATGTAACTTCCATTCTCTAGCTCACGTCCTATTAAATCCTATGCTTCCAAATGTATGTTGCCACTTGGATGTCTCACTTTTGCATCAGACTCTGTGCATGTAAACTGATCTCATTACCTTCCTTCCCAAGATGGCACTAGTCTCCAAACTCCTTTTAACAGTAATGTTTGCCCTAGTTATCTGCACATCAAGTCTTAGAAATGCACTGCATGTCCCTTTCCTGTCTCCCTCCCCAGGTAATTGTCACTATGTACATACCAAGTCTCCCCTTACAATAACTTTCTTTCTCTTTTTTGCTTGTTTCTTTAAAGTTTTTATTAATCCTAATATTAGGTAAAAGATAGACATAAGACTCATGGACATGAAACCAACCAAAGCCTTTAGGAAATCTGAAAAAGGAGGAACATTTAGTTCAAAGAGTCTAAGCCAACATGAGGGTACATATTTTAAACCTACTCATCAGAAGGCAGCAGAATAGGGCATAAAAGAGCAGGAAGGATAGATAAAGGCAGCATCCCAGGCTTGTGGGCTGATGATCTTCCATTGGACAGAACACTCGGGTCCATGTAAGTGTATCAAGCTTCACACTAATAAACTGAACTTCCTGTATCTCTGTGTCTTATTTGAATTCATAACAGAGGCAGAAGAAGGACAGACACACTTAACATTAACTTTGTTGTTAATTTGGGGGAATAAAAATATAAACTATAGATTGCTTAACACATATTTAATTAAATATTTTCTCTTTTTATGAAAAGGCAGAAATTAATAGTTGCTCTTATGTCCATGCTCCATAACAATCAAGTACATGTATCCAGGAATCCTAATATGGGCAATCAATGGTTTTACCAGAGATAATGTGAAGAATATTTATTTTCCTTAGAAAGCACAGAATGCTTTCCACAGATCAATTGATATAGATGATATACACCTCCGTATAGATATTATTCAATTACATTTTAAAGAATGTAAGGGTTCATTTATAAAATTTTTCTTTCAAATTCTTCAGTTTTATGAACTATTACCTTCCAATATTATTTGATTCTTCTCTTTTCAGTATTATTCCAATAAATTTTTACTCAACATTCCAAATATAGTTTTAAAACCATAATATTGGTACAAAAAATTGAGTGATAGTGTGTATCTGCTTAATTTGCATGTATTGCCTTTTATCAAAATCATTTTCTGTTATATTCCTTTTTAGATTACTAGCATTTTAAAATTCTCCCAGTGATCAGCTATTAGACTTCTGCCTTAAAGGCATATAAGTCACTTCTTGTACCTCAGACTCTCAAGGTGAACAGAAGTGGGATGTGATACTAGGAAGTAGAGGAGACGGTTTAGATTTCATAAATCTCCCACAATGCACTTCATTCTGGTTAGGGGTTAGCACAGCTTTTGTTTGGCACCATCATTAGCCAATAGGCAATCCCCAATATCAGAAGGCCAAAGTCACTTAATCTGAATGGTGTACTTCTCAGTGCAAATAGTGTTTCTGGAACCAGGTGTTTGAGGTTTATTCTGTTTCAAGGTCTATCAAAGACTAAAGCTAAGTTAAATAAAATTTAAAGTTTATTAATTATGTACAATTCATATTTTAATACTCTAATACAGCAAACATCGAGGTAGTCTTTTGAAGAAGTCAAACATCATCAGACTTGCCCTTTTCAATAAAGTATGGCTCTAAAGAATTTTTTAAATACTTTTAGAGAATTTCATGCATGACTATTGTATTTACATTTTTCCGCCCCTTCCAATCCCCTGCCAACTCCTCCCATCTCCCCAGACTCCTTTTCAGTTTTTTATCCTCTTCTTTATTATTACTATTACATATACATAATACGTTTATAAACACACACATATTACATTCAGTTAATTTAGTGGTGTTCCTGTGTACCTGTGCTTAGGGCAGACCAATTGGAATTAGATAACCTCACAGTGAGCCGGTCCCTGAAAAAATCTACCTCATGAAATTTTCCTCTTTTACCTTGGAATATCAGTTAATTTTGTCATTATGCAGATCTTGTTAGACAACACTATCGTGTAAAGAATGCCTTAACTGGCAGCAGGTGTCTTATCCCTCTGGCTCTTACAGTCTTTCTTCCTACTCCCTCTTCCACACAGATCCTTGAGCCTTAGATATAGCCTTGAGTGCACTGTCAATGTATCAGTGAGGGCTGGAAACCTCACAGTCACTATTCTCTTCATTTGACTACTTATGGAACTTTGTAGTAGCCTCCATCTTTTACAAAAAGAATCTTCTTTGGTGATTGGTGAAAGGCACACTTGTCTGTAATTATACCAATACAAATTTAGAATATACTAAGAAATTACATCTAGGGAAATGACAGAAGTAGATTCTTTTCTAGAGTTTATAACCACTCCAGCTTTACAATATCACATAGTAATTTTCTTCCATTGAGGGGGCCTTAAGTCCAATTAGACAGCTGTTGATTGCTCCCAAGATAAAAGTGTCATTAGCTGTTCCAATAGATGCAGTTTGCTAGGTCAATAGTAGTTGTTGTTGTGGTTCATAGTCTTTGAAGCTGGCTAGGATAATCGACTGGTTTTTCCCCTTGGAACCTTACATATAATTTTCTGATATTATGAGAGCTAGTCTTCAGGAAAAAGGTTACCAGGTCAGTTCCAGCTCAAGTGCGCCACGTCCTGTGTCCAAAAAAATGCCCTGACTTCAGGAACAGGGTCTAACCTTCAAATACTGGGAGGCAATCAAGGGCTGTGGCAATAGCTTGTGTTATTTTGGGAGTCTCTTGAACTACCCTGACCAACAAATTAAAGGGAGGTTTCCCTTGCCCGACACTGTGATTTTTCTTATATAGCCTTCAGCTACACACATGCACTCACATTTATATTATGTGCGTATTTTTGGTAAATTTCTTAAATACTACATTTTCTTTTGGTTTTTCACATCAGCCAAGCATTATTTATCTCTCTTTCCTCTGTCTCTCACTGTATAGCCTTCCTCCTCACTCCCCAATTAAAGTACCCCATTTTACCCATACCCCTTAATAACACCTGTCTCCTACTATCTCCATCCCTTGAGCTCCTTCTTCCCCTCTCCCTCCATGGTTCCTTTCCTTTTTCCTGGACTTGCAGTTATATCTGGATACATACTCACATCTAAGGATTTGGAGCTAGGATCCAAAAATAGAATATACCTCGCTTATTTTTCTGAGTCTGGATTACTTCACATGGTATATCCTAGTTTCTAGTTCCTTCCATTTACCAGGAAATTTCATTATTTCATTTTTTTAATCATTGAATAGAACTTCATTGCGAAAATGTGCCACAATTTCTTTATTCATTCTTCAGTCGAGGGACATTGAGGTTGCTTCCTTTTCCAAGCTGTTTTGAAAAAAGCATCAATAAACATGGTTGAGCAAATTCCTCTATAGTAGAGTACCAAATTCTTGAGGTATATGCCAAAGAGTTGTGTAAATGGATAATATTAGTAGATGTATTTTAAGTTTTTTAAAAGTTCTCCACTCTGATTTCTATAGTGGCCGCATCAGTTTGCAATCCCACCAGCAGTGAGAAAGGGTTCCCCTTTCCACACATTTGTGCCAGCATTTGCTGTCATTTGTTTTCTTGATTTTAGTCATTCTGGCTGGGGTAAAATGAAATTTTAAAGTAGTTTTAATTTTCATTTTCTTAAGGATTTTGAACACTTTTTAAGGTATTTCTTAGCCATTTTTATTTCTTCTTTTCAGATCTGTACTTCATATTTTAAATGGGTCAATATGTTTTCTTGTTTTTTCATTTCTCTGTATATTCTGGAAATTAATCCTTTATCTGAAGCATAGTTGTCAAAGATTTTCTTCCATTTGTGGGCTTCTGCTTCACTCAGTTGGCTCTTTCTTTTGCTATACAAAAGAGTTTTAGTTTAATAATGTTCCATTTGTCAGTTGTTGGCCTTAATTCCTAAACAAATGAAGTCTGACCTAGAAAGAACTTTCCTGCACCTGTATGATAGGGTACTGCATATTTCTTCTAACATTGAGCAGTTAACATTTCACATTGAGGTCTTTAATACATTTGGAGCTAATTTTTGTGCAGGGTAGTAGAGATGGGTCTAATTTCATTTTTCTACACATAGAGAACCAGTTTACCCAGTACCATTTGTTGAAGATGCTGTCTTTCCTCCAGTGTGTGTTCATGGCACCTTTGTCAAATATCAAGTAGCTGTGATGGCATGCACTCATGTTTGGGCCTTTTTGTTCCATTGATCTACATACCCATTTTTGTGCCAATACTATGTTGTCTTTATTACTATAGCTCTGTATTATACTTTGAAATCTAGTATAGTAATCCCTCCAGGATTGCTCTTTTTGCTCAGGATGACTTTGGCTATCCAAAGTCTTTTGTGGTTCTAAATGAATTTTAGGGCTTTTTTTCTTATTTGTTGAGACAGGGTCTCTTTGCGGGCCCAGCTGGCCTGGAACTTGTTATGTAGAGCAGGCTGGCCTTGAACTCACAAAAAATCTGCCTGCCACTGCCTCTTGAGTGCTGGAAGCACCACCATGCCCAGATTTAGGATTTTTTTTTCTATATCTGTAGAAAATTTCTAGGCGATTTTGATTGGGAATTTCACTGAGTTTTCAAATTGCTTTTGGTAAGAAGCTAATTTTCACAATATTAATTCTACCAGTCCATGAGCATGGGAGGTATTTCCCTCTTGTAGTGTCTTCCTCAATCTCTTCTTTCAAAGATTGTTTTCATTGTAGAGGTCTTTAGATAGGTTTATTCCTAGATTTTTTTTTTAGTCTGTTATGAATGGGAATGCTTCATAGATCTCATTCTCTGATTGCTTGTTATTGGTATATTTAAAGCATAGAGATTTTCAGAAATTGATTTTGAAGAAAACTACAGACCAATATCCCTAAGGAATATGGATGCAAAAAATTCTTAATAAAATACTTGCAAACCACATAGAGGCTCATATCAAAAAGATTATCCACATGACCAAGTTGGATTTATTCCAGAGATGTAGGGATGACTCAATAAAAGTGAATAAATGCAATAAATTATATAAAGAGATTTAAAGACAAAAATAACATGAACATCTCAATAGATGCAGGAAAGTCCTTTGACAAAATTCAGCATGCCTTTATGATACAAGTCCTAGAGGGAATTGGACTGGACAGCTAACACCATTTTAAATGTAGAAAAACTCAAAGCATTCTCATTAAAATTAGGATTGAGACAAGGCTGTTCACTATCCCCACTCCTTTTCAATTTGGTGCTTGAAACCTTAGCTAGAGGAGTAAGACAAGAGAAGAAAAAATGAAGGTGGTACTAATGAAAAGAAGTATAATTATCCCTATTTGTAGATGATATGCTATTATACATAAGAGATGCCAAAAATTCCACCAGAAAACTAAAAATGATCAACACTGTTAGCAAAGTGGCAGGATGCAAAATCAATTTACAAAAATCACTAGCCTTTTTATGTACCAATAGGAGGTTTTAAATTTTTTTACTTCCAATACTAATATGATTCTTTGGGAATTCTTCTATGCTGGTCAGGGAATTATGTTTTTGCATTTTTGATAGTATTAGGTGAAAGAAATTGGAACTTTGATGTGAGAAGTACCATGTTTTCAATTCAACAGTGCTAATTAGCTTTAAATGTCAATTTTATACAACCAAAAATCACCTGGAAAAGGAGTATTAATGAGGAATTACCTAGATCAGGTTAGCCTGTGGGTATGTCATTCTGGGATTGTCTTGACTTTTCACTGATGGAAGACTCCACCCACTGTGAGCAGTACTGTTCCCTTGTCTGGGTCCTGAACTATGCAAGAATGAAGAAAGCTAACAAGTAATTAGGGAGCATAGCTACATTCTTTTCTCTCTGCTCTTGACTGTAGGTGTGATGTGACCAGCTGTCTCAAGCTTCTGCCTCTGAATTCCTTGTAATGATGGATTATAACCAGAATTGTGAGCTAAAATAAATTCTTTCTTCCCTTATGTTGCTTTATTACAGGGTCTTTGTGACAGCAAATAAAACTAGAACACCTACTCTTCTCACTAAACAAGGTATTAATTAGTCAACTTTTCTCAACTACACTGTCTTCATAAGTGTAGGCCTACCACCACCTTCATGTGTTTTTATGAGTATTAAATATAGCACCCATGACACAGGCTGACACCTGGCACTTCCTGCTGCTCAGCAGAAATGCCATAAAAATATCATGCTTGAATGAGTGACTGTCACAAAATGTGACAACAGGTTACAATGTGAATTTTTCACCAAAGCCACAGAAGAGTACAAAGCCAGAGACAGATCTTTGGCTGCATTTGTAGATTTAATTTAGGCAGAAGTCATGCACTGGGTCTTTTATCTCTGCAAAGCCATGTGCTAGGTGCCAGGAACTCAATGATGCCTATTTCCTGATCTCACAGGTGGGATAGTACAATTACAGAAATAAATTTTCAGAAATGGAATTATAAGAAAATGCAATGGATCTCTTATTTTAGAGATTTCAGAAAATTAGTTTTTTTCTCTTATATGGGTTTAACCATAGTCATCATTCTAATTAAAAACTGCTTAATATATAGATTAAGAAAATGGTTGAAAAAAAAAAGTATCACTCTAGGAAGTAGAAGAATGGATATGATGGAGACCAGGTCCTCATTCCTCACCTCATCCAAGTTCAGACACAGCAGTCCTCCCTGATCATTTTTACATGATGGGGTTAAGCTTCATAAGTTATTGATAGAAAAGGTTGTTCAGAGAAAGAAAAACTTGAGAACCACTGATAGGAATAATCTTTTCACTAAACAATTTTATTAAACAGTCCAAGTTTCTAGTCAAAAATACACATAATTATGCACATATAATTTCCAAATGTTAACAAGGATATTGCCAGAAGGTCTCTCTAGCACATGTAGTAAGATCTGGAAAATGAAAATGAATCAACTATTCAGAGACCTGAGGGAACAGCAAGCAAGGCAGAAGGGAAAACCAACATAGATGCTCTGAGTATGTAAAAGATAAGACAGTCTTAAGGAAAAATAAAGGCAGCTGAGAGGATGAATATTGCTGATATAAAGGAAAATGGGACAGATGTAGGAGAAGGAGGTAGGTCTGAGACTGTGCAAGGCTTTGAGGTCCATGCTGCACAATATGGATTTTATTCTACACACAATGAAAAGTCCCTGAATGTGATCAGTTGAGTCACTTAAAATGACTGTGGCTTCTGTGTCATCATGGACTAGAAGGGAGAGGAGAGAGTGCCACAGTTTAAAGGTAAGTATAAGAAGAATGAAATGGGCAGGTCCAGTGTTGTGGCTCAAGGTGACTGCAGCAGCATGGCAGAAACCTGTATATATTTGGAAGGTAGAATTTTCACAAATTTGCTAGTGGATCAGGGAAAGACAGAAATTAGATATAATCCTTCTGATCTTGTGAGCAACAGGTAAAGATCAGAGGGGAGACAAATCCAGGGGGAGAAGTCAAGTTTTCTTTCTTGGATTTACTAGGCCTAAATGACCAGCATTTTAAGTAGGCAGTTCAATAAAATCATCATCATCATCATCATCATCATCATCATCATCATATCTATGAATTATTGAGAAATTGTAGTGCATAGAAGGTTCTGTACTTTGCATTTATCAAATCAGTTATCCCTCAAAAGAGTTAATGAAGCAATGCCAGTACTGCTCTTATTTTATCAAAGAGGAAATTCAGAAGTACAGAGAGTAAGTGACTGGGTGAAACAACTGGTAAATGGTGGACCTAGGAGCTGAGATTAGATGCTAGGCCTTCCAACCTGGTATCTTAACTTCTATGTTTCATAGTCCATAATTTCTAAGACTGTGGGACCCAGGATAGCAGGTTCAATTGCAAGAACCTATTTAGAGTTATTCCTTAATTTATAAACTTTTTGTCAAAATTATTTATTGACTACCTTCTATGTGCCTTCAGGAACCTCACAGTATGTTGGATACCAATAATCATTAGGAATAAAACTAAGAGTGCAAGGAAAATAGGAGGACGTAAAACAGTGATGAATCTTATTTTACATAAAAAAATGGTCAGGGTTGTTCTCTTTAAGAAGGTTACATTTGAGAAGAAAAATGAAGGAACTGAAGGTATGAGCTGGACATGTATTTGACAGACATTAGTATCACAGACAGAGGAGACAGTTAAGTTCAAACCCCCAGAGTCTCAGAAATATACTTGGCATGTTCAGATATTAGCAAGAAAGCCATGGTACCTGGAGCTAAGTGAATTAGGAAATATTTTGGTGAATCCAAGAAAACCCTGAGTCATCAGAGAAGTAAAGAAACTACTGACGCCATGCCATCCAACTGGATGAGATTGCATCTGGAGAAAGTTCTGAGAAAAGGAAACCTTGCCCTGAAGCATTTGTGATTTAGAAGTCAGATAAAGGAAGAGAAAATTGCAAAGTGGACTTCAAAGAAAAGGTTAGCCAGCAAGTGAAAGAACAAAAGAGTGTTATGTCAGAAAAGCTAAGAGCAGAGGGTATTTTAAGGACATGGTAAACTATTTGATGCTACTACCAACAATCAAAATCTGGGAAGAGTCAGGTCCACAGGATTCCATAACATGTTGTTGACCTAGAAGGGTAGTTTCATTGGTCTGGTAAAATGGCTTTGATATCTGGCAAAATAAAGCAAAAATACTTGTTTTGCTATTCTTAATTGTATGTAGCTTTGATGGATTCCCTAACTTGAGTTATGTTTGTCATCTGTAAATTGAAGATAAAAACATTCCTTTTACATGCTTGTGATGACAAGTAATAAGGTGTACAAAACATCAAGGTAAATCTTATATTAGCCTTTGTATTCTGGCCTTTGTAATAGCTTATGCTTGTTTCTAAGAACAAAGGTCCATCTTGTGTCCTGTTAGAAATGGTAGGGGTGGTTTTAAAGAATGAAGATATGATCTATAGGTATCATGTATAGGACTAAGGACTTAGAAATACCCAAATATTATCATGGGCAGAATTCTCTCTTGACCAAGTCCCTGATGAAGAAATGATAAAGCATCTAGGGAGATGAAGTTCTAAATTCAAACTCCAATGGAGGAGACAGTGATTTACAACACATTGCTATAAGCACTAGCTCTTCAGCCTCACTGACCTGAAAGCCTTTAAACCACTCACAATTGTTAGATTCTGGTCTCCTCAGAGAGAGAAAATTCCAATAGACACAATGAAGATGGAAATCTAAAGGAGAGACAGAAAGTACTGTCTCTGTGTCTCTTCATGCAGCAGTGGAGAAGAAGAGCTTGGAGTGCAGTTTCTCAAAAGAAGTTATGTCCAGGCCTGTGAGAAGGAAGCACTTGAGGAGAGAAGAATTGTCACAGCTATCCTGAAAAGCCTATGATTTATCGTTCTGGAAGGAAGAAACAGCAAATTGACATTCATCTATTTTCTGCTTCTAAATCTTTGGAATGTTCTCCCTTCTGCTTCTGGAATATAAAGTCTATCTGTGACAAGCTTCATTTGTTTGTTTTCTTTTTATTGAGATGGGTTCACGTAGCTCAGGTTGGCCTTGCACTTGCTATGTAGCTAAGGCTGACTTTGAACTGATTCTCCTGCTTCCACTTCCAAGTTCTGGGATTACAGGCTTGGACTACCACTCCAGGCTGACAGAATTCTTCCTTACAGGCTTTTGCCTGTAAGTAGTGTGACAGCAAGGCGTGCAGGGCTGGGTTGTGAGAGGGTTCAGGAGAAGAAAAGTTCTATGGGTTCTGCCTAGGGAAACATGCTACATGCCTCGGTTTGCTTAGCCAGTTTTCTGCCTTGTTTGATGACTATGCACTTTAATAATATTCTTTGAAGTAGAGACAAGCTGCATACTTTCAACAGTTTTCCAAAAACCTCAGATTAAACATTCCCTTGAGGACCAGTCCTGAAACCATGCCTTGCTCACCTCAGAATTTACTGTCAAACTTCTTGGATGCTTGCCTGCTAGTGTATCTGAGCTACCATGTTATCTCTCACTGCACATTTTCAATGGTTACTTATTATATTGGGCTCTCCACAAAGGACTGTTGCCTACTAACTGACAAAGATTCTGGATATGAATTCCCCTCCCAACTAGGCTAGATTTTCTTCCTTCCAGCATCTGCTCCAAAATAATTTCTTGATTATAACATGGTTCAATCTAACTTCAGATTCCTGTTCTCCTGGTCTATATTGCTTTCATTTTGTAGTAAATGGGGAAAAACTAGCCGTATTTTAAGTCAAATCTAAGTCTGTTCTTGAATTGGATTTGGATGTTATCAGAAACAAAAGTGCAAAGCAATTATTGCTTTAGAACATGAGGCTAAGTAAAACAGTGTTATATCTTGACTGCTTTTAATCCATAGGACATAGCACACCACTTGGCATATAGCAGATGCTCAGAAAATGTTTTGTGATGAACAGAATAAATGAGTAAAATCTTCAGAAATTTGAAAACTGAACTAAATTCCACAAAGTTAATAGTGTGTCCCTGCCCTGCTGACTTTACTTTTGAAGCAGTTAATGTTAGGCCAACAATTTTTGCAAATTTTCATCAGTCAAGCTGACTTACTATAGCATTTTCTGGTACTCTTTTTAAAAAGAAAAGTGAGAATAACCAACCTCTAATTTAGAATTTCAAGAAGAGCCATTAACATCCTTTTAGATTGTGTCATGCATCCTGAGGAAGCAGAACTAAAACTAGATCCTGCACATCAAAACCACCTTCTTCCTAAAGAAAATGAAGGTTTTCTCCCCGTGGTTATGCCCGCATGACATTCCTCAGACACTTGAATGATCATATCTCTATGATATGGTAAGGATTTCTCAAGATAAATAAAAGGTTGACACATAGCTTTATCCATTTAGTAAAAATTCCATATGAATGTTTTCATTTAAAATTTGGAAGTGACAACCATAAGAATTGATGTGAGTTTCTGGTAGAAAAGCGCTAAGATGTACTTTAGTGATTCATAAATTTACATAAAAATCACAGGGGGAAATATTTTCATTAAATCTGTCAAAGGGGGCAAAAATGTATCTACCCAAAGGTACTATATTCAGAAACCTTCACAGTGACAAGAAACCCTTATATTGACTATATTATCAAGATACTAGCTACTGGTAATTGAAAGTCTTTAAAAGAATGAGTTGTATTTTTTAACAAAAGACCACTCTCTTCCCCATTTTTCTGTTTATTACACTTATCCATCAATCATTATCAACAGATAGCCTATAGAAAAACTTTTGCTAAGTGCTAACAAAATAAAAAGGAGGACCATGCTTCCAGTCTCAAGATCTCTCATTCTAGTGAACTTAAAACAAAGAAACATTAATTGTTATTATTAGCTCTATATTTTACTAAATTAACCAATCTGGGCAGCTAGTTTTTTATTAGACACAGTCAACTTGCATAATTTTAAATCTATATGACATATGTTCTTTTTCCTTTTCAAAAACCTTATATTACTACTTAGTAACACACTCATGAGAAAATGTATTAGAGAGCTAAAAGAAGGTAAATAAATTATTCTTCAATAGCAGATTAGGAAACAAATGCATATTTCCCTAATAAATATAAATTTAAAACATGTGCTTTTATATGTCCTGAAGAAAAAGGGACTAGGACTAAAAAAACTATAAGGAAAAATTATAAACAAGTAATTCACAGAAGAAAATTTGTTTACCAACAGTAGGTAAAATATTACGCTAAACAGTAATATTCCATGGTTACCGGCTACTCTGATGATATTTTCAATATAAATAATATGTAGATAGTGAGAGTGTATAAGGAACATGATTTCTGTTATAGCTTGTTTCTCCATTGCTGTGACAAAACACTCTAACCAATACCAACTTGGGGAGGAAGGGGTTTATTTGGCATACATCTCTCAGGTCACAGTTTATCAGGGAGTCCAAGGTAGGAACTCAGGGCAGGATCAGAGGCAGGAGCTGAAGCACAGGCCATGGAAGAACACTGTTTACTGGCTTGCTCCCCTAGCCCATGCTCAGCCTGCTTTCTTATATAACACAAGACAACCTGCCCAGGGGTGGCACTACCCACAGTGGTCTGGCTCCTCCCACATCACTCAAAAGTCAAGAAAATACCCCACAGACATGGCCACAAGCCAGTTCAACGGAGGCAGTTCCAGAATTGAGGCTCCCTCTACCCAGGTGTGTCAAGTTGACAAGTAAAGTTTCCCAGGACAATTGACCCCTTGTCAACTTGACATACAACACATCACTATTAAACCACAACCTTTCCATTTGTTGCCCCAAGATATGATGTTAACAGTATCACAACATAAGAAAATACAAATTTAAAAGTCCCACAGTCCTTGAAAAAATCCAAACACTTAAAAGTCCATAATCTCTTTTAAGTCTCTTAACTGTGGGATACTGTAAAATCCAAAACAAGTACTGTCTTATTTCAAAAAGGAAGAACTGGGCACACCTAAGCAAAGCCTTAAGTCCAGCAAAGTAGCTCAAGGTTGGACATCTGGGATTCATTCACAATCTTCTGGACTCCAAAGGGTTTTGGCAGTTCACTTCTCTGACTCTTCTGTCTAGAGCACACACAGTTTGTCTCTCAGACCCAGGCCAGCTCCATTCCATAGCTGCTGCTGCCCTTAGTGGTCATCCCATGGTCCCATAATTTCCAAAAAGCTGGGGTCTCCACTGAAACTGAGGCTGTACCTTCACCAATGGCCTCTTCTGGCCTCTCAGGGTGCAAAGCCTAAATTCTCTCCATGACCCCTTCAATCCTGGGGTCTTCACTGCAAATGAGGCTGTACTTTTGCCAATGGCCTTTCCTGGCCTCTCAAGGTACCAAGCCTCAGCTGCTCTCTGTAAGCCCTTCACACTTTCAACACCAAAACCATGTAGGAGACTCCTACACATTACCAAGACCTGCTTCCAGCTTGAGATGGAGGCTTGGGCCCCCTCAAGATCACAACTTCTCTGTGCTGACCCTGAGGAACTACTTCCCAGTAGATTTTGCCATAGTGATGCTGGTCTCTTGTTACTTACAGCTGATTTTTCAGCCCCAGCTAACCAGAATCAATTGTCTTAGTAAAACAAAGGTTTCACTTCAGTGGTTCTGGTCTCTTCTTAACCACAGTTGATTCTTTAGGCCCAGCTGACTAGAACTCACAGATTCTCAATTCAAGATACCACACAAACAGCCCTGATAGTCTCCACTTCCCTTAGAAACTTCACAAGCCAGGCCTCCATCATCCACAACTCTTTCAGCATAACTTTTGATGCCTCACAGCAACAAACTGTAAGCACTCAATGGTTTTTCCAGCACACTGTTCTAAATGCTTCCACAATCCTCCCCAAACCACCGAAGTCAGGTCTGTCACAGCAATATCCCACACTGCTGGTAGCAATTTCTGTTCTAGTTTGTTTCATCATTGCTGTGACAAAACACTCTGACCAATACAAACTTGGGGAGGAAAGGGTTTATTTGTCTCACATCTCCCAGGTCACAGTTCATCCGGGAGCCCAAGGGTAGGAACTCAGGGCAGGAACCTGAAGGCAGGATCTGGAACACAGGCCATGGAGGAACGCTGCCTACTGGCTTGCTCCCCTGGCCCATGCTCAGCCTGCTTTCTTATACCATACAGAACAACCTACCCAGGAGTGGCTCTGTCCACAATGGACTGGGCCCTCCCACATCACTTAAATATCAAGAAAATACCCCACAGACATTACCACAGGTCAGTCCAGTGGAGGCATTTCCCAAATTGAGGATTCATCTATGCAAGTGTATGAAGTTGCCATCTAGCTATCTAGCACAGTTTCTATATACTGTTGTGTGAACAGAATATCTTAGAAGATATTTTGACAATATTTTAGACACCATTTCTTTGACATAATTATTTAACTCCTAAAAATTGACCCTGTAGAAAAGAAATCCCCTCTCAACGAAGATGCTCATTTTCAGTGATTAGGAATCAGAAAGATTCCTGGTAGATATACAGACAGGGAAGAGAGTCTCTTCAAAGATTAATGTACTCTTCACTTAAACATTAAAGCTGGCCAACTTCCTGCTGCTTCTCTCTCTCCAAGGCAAAGACTTGGTGGGCTTTTCCCTTCTAGAGTAAACTACTCATTAGGATTTTCAAAACACTCAAGGGGGCGGGGGGCCTTCTATGGTGGGAACCAATCAGCATCTCTTTTTTGTCTGTATTATCCAATACCCTTCCAAGGCCCAAACCAGTTAATTCTGAGGGGAAAGGGGAAGTCATTCCACCCCCAAATAGATAAAAGTTTGGTTTTGTCAGACAAAATCAGATTTCATTTACTAAATGTCTTCTTCACTCTTCTGTGTGTGTGTGTGTGTGTGTGTGTTTTCACTTTTAATCAAGTTTGTTCCCAGCTGTGCCTGAGATTCTTCTTGCCTTTTAATTCTTTTTTTCAATATTTATTTAATGTGTATGGGTGTATTGCTTGCATGTATGTAGATGCACCCGTGTCATACAATGACTGCGGAGGTCAGACGAGGCCATCGGATCCCCTGGAACTCGAGTTACAGAAGGTTATTAGCCACCATGTGGGTGCTAGGAATTGAACCTGGGTCCTCTGCAAGAACAGTTAGTGCTCCTAACTGCTGAGCCATCTCTCCAGCCTGTCTTTTAACTCTTTAATTGGTAAACAAACCTGATCAAGGTCCCTAGAAGGCAACACTTTAGACAGTTTCTAACAGTAAAACTTGAAATAATTTGAATTGTGATAAAGAAGGGGTGACTAAATAAACTATTATGCATATCATAAAGTACTATGTAGAAATGAAAAGGAATGAGGCCAAACTATATGTATATTGGCATACCATAATATCCATACTATAGCTTTAAGTCAATGAAAAACTAGTCGAAAATGTATAGTATGATTCTGTTTTTGCAGTAAAAGGAAACCAACAAGCTTATATGTTTATGTACTCATTTATGCATGTGCTAGCTATGATCTAGAACAGAGGTTTCATGTCTGATTCAATACAGGCATGTTAAGCTTCTGTCCTAATGCCTTCTATCTTCAGACCTAGAGCACTGTGAACTCCTGTGACTCCTGGGAACCCTAACAACTGCTAGTTGTCGTTTCATTCTGGCGGAAACACAGTAAGGCTTCTTTCAACCTGGCTACCACAAACAAACTAATATCACTCCAACATATCTCTTTAGTGTGCCACAAAGTGGACAAAGAAATGATCTGGAGAAAAAGAGAACTTCTGAAATCATCCTGAAATACTGCCATCTGCCTGAGTGAAAACAGGAACTTACGAATATATGTTTAACCATGAGAGTAAATAATGAATGACCATGGATTGATCACTGTGTGCCTAGAATCCACTTCTAGGAAATAATGGCTTTTTGTTAAAAACAATTTATTATTAGACAAATAATAAAACTGTTTTTTAACCTCCATTAGGTTTCCCTATCATAAGCTATATCAGCTTTTCTAATACACACTGAGAAAGACGCTTTGATCCACACAAATCTCTGTTGTATAGAAATCTAAAGGAAATGTGGTTTTTCTTTGAATCTGAACATTTAAATTTGCCGTAACCTAGTTAATAATTATTTTCTCTTAATTTCATTGGAGATTTATTTTTTTCAGTCCTAAACAAACTACTTTATACTGTTCACTGTTTCATTTTTAATGACAAGCAAAAGTAAGAAAGCTCTAGGAATTCAAAGATTAAAGTGTGCATACTGACTCAGCATCTTCTGCTTTTGTGCTTTGAGCAACATTTTCAAGTTTCAGTATCCTCTGATACAAAGTTGACAACCTTTATCTTGGAGTGCAGGCAAAAGGAAACATTACAGGTATACAATAAATGCTTATAGAAGGGTATAACAATTCCCTCCACCAGAAAGTATAACTGCGCATTAACTCATCCTGCATATTACATTAGTTATTTTTTCTCAGTGTTAGTGCTCAAACCCAAGACCTTGAGCCTTCCCAGCAAGCACTGAGCTACACTGTCAGCTCCTGATAGTGAACAAAGAACACAAAACACATTGCATTAAGACTTGTTTTACAGACTTTAAATAAGCTACTTGTACAAATGTTTTATAATATCTGTAAACAATATGTATCTAGATACTTGCCTCTAAAATTTCTATGGTGGCAGGAGACAGACAGGAGAATGAAAGTCTGTGGAGAGGTGATAGAACATCCCATTTACTCACTCTGAACCAGTCTGAACCAGTCTTTAGACAACACACACACACACACACACACACTACACATATTGGATCCTAACCCTGTTTTCAGGGACGTGGACTTTGGACAAACAGACCAATATGAAGAACATCCTAGGACACGGTTTATCTCCAATTCCCAATCTGGCACCCTTGTTCCTAGTCTCTTCCATAGGCAAGTTTGTTCCTCAAGAATGGGACAGAGTTAGTTTCACTCTAACAATTGATCCAGAGGCATTCCTCAAGATTCAGTGTTACCAGAAGTTCCATGAATTGCATTGCAAGACCCTGAAACCCAGTCTCTATAAGGCAGAACTGAGAGCCTTATATACAAATGTATTATTGAACATTGGAGGTTCTCTTGAAATTATAGCAAAAAATGTTTCTATGATATATTCTTTAGACTGCTAGGTGTTTTATCTGAGAGTAGTTACTTATGTAATCCTAATATAGGTAACTCTACAAAAATTCTTTCTTCAGCACATCTTTTAAAAGTTGAGTATGCCTCTTATCAAATTCTGCAAATTAATGGGAATTTTCTTAAGTTAAATAACATCAGTCTTAAAATTGTCCTTGTTTATCAATCTTATGAGATCTCTTAGCAGGTAAAGATGCCAAAGCCTGACAACCTGAGCTCATTCCCAGGAACCCACATGGTGGAAAAACAGAACCAACTTCAACAATTTGTCTTCTGACCTCAACATATGCACTGTGGCATGCAATTGCCCCCCACCCCCCCCACACAAAAATAATAGGTAACTCTAGTCTTAAAATGATTATTGTACTATACATTTACCTTCTTCCTGAAAGCAACATGAACAACTGAGAAACAACACTTTTCAAGCAAAGTTTACTCTTTCAAGGATTTTCTTAATTAGTCTGAAATTGTGGCATTTATGCCACATTGCGATTTTGTCTTAATAAAAAAAAAGAACAACCTGACTCTTAGCATCCATTTTAAGGCCAAGAGGGGACTCAAACTGCTGAGAACGTGTTGCCTCAGATGCCTCTCAGAACTGTGCTCTAGAGCAAGGACTTGCTCTTTGTTTTATTGAAATAGTATATCCAGCATGAAATGGGGAATTAAAAGTCCAACCCTTATCTTATCAGAGAAGAATTTTGCCTTTTGATCCCTAGGTGTAGACTACACACATAACTACAAACAATTTTTCTCATTGTTTGCAATGAGATGAACACTATTTGCAGTATTTTGATATTTAAAACATGCATAAACACAATCATAAATTATTTTGGGTCCAGGGATAGGAAGGGTCATGAGGGATTAAGGTCTAATGCCTAGGTCTCAAGAGGAGCATATGGCTCAGTGGCCTTGTTTACATTCCATTACAAGGTTAGGTAAAAGTTATTTATTCAGCATATATCCATATTGTGAAAGTCATTCTCACATATAATAATTATATTAACAGTTGTAATTACTCAATACTAAATGCAGTTCTCAATGCTTTACATAAATTAACCAATCTTCTTAACAAGCCTACCAAGCAAGGACTGTTACAGTCCCATGTCATAGGAAGGAACTAAGGCATAGGGAGGTCTAGTGACTTAAAGAATCAAATCCAAGGAGTCTAGTTAAGCATATGTACCACAAAACACCATGTCATATTGCCAGGGTACATACACACAAGAAGTATGTGCAGAAATAAAAGTCCAAATCAAATATGCCTACTTTAAAACTCTCATTTTCTGGATACTTTATGATTTTTCCATTTGATACATATTTTGTCTCTAAAACAACATGGCTGTCATATGTGTGTTCATTGAAAACAAAATTCCTATGAATTTTATAAAAAGGAAAATATATGACACTTTATGTGAAGTATTTTGAGACCACAAAATAGTAGTGGTGCTTAAGATCAATTGATCTGATTCACACTAAAGGCCTTACACTCAGCACTCACCCTTTATAGCACTATAGGAAACCATCAAGTCCTGGGACTCCATCATGATAGGGGCTGCTAATTCACATACATAAAATGTCTAATCAAGTGTGGTTCACATATAAACATACAGAATACAATATAATCAAGAGCCAAGGAATGTGGAATTAACTGAACAAGGTACACTCCACCTATGAACATATAAGTTCAATTTTTTAAATCACTCTGCTACTCCCATTAAATATGGCAGAGAATATACTCTTTCCCAACAGGACAGCATAGCTACACTCATCAGGAAGTTCAGTTGACCTAGTTTATTCCATTTCTTGAGCTACTCTTTCCTGTGACAACTTTCTCCATAACTTCAACTAAATTCCAGCTTCCCACCCAATCTTCATCCCAGCAGATTGCATTAGGTGACTATGCTGCAATGTACTACCTATTATGATTTAATTATTACAAATTTCACATAACATAGTTTTCCATTAAAAACATGCTTATAAATATCTTTTAAATATTTTATTATTTTTATTGCATGTGTATTAGTGTATTGACTGCATGTAGGTAAGTACACCCATGCCATGCAATGACCATGGAGGTCAGATTCCTTGCAACTGGAGTTACAGATGGTTGTTAGCTGCCATGTGAGTGCTGAGAATTGAACCCAGGTCCTCTTCAAGAGCAGCCAGTGCTCTTAACCACTAAACCATCTCTCCAGCCACAAAAATATGTTTTTAAAAATATTTTATTATTTTTATGTGTGTGTTTTGCCTGCTTGTATGTATGTGCACCATGTGAATGCAATGCCCACATAGGCCAGAAGAGGGTGTTGGATCCCTAGAACTGGAGTTACAGACAGTTGTCACCCATATGTGGGTGCTGGAAATTGAATCCAGTACCTCAGGAAGAATAGCCAGGGTTCTTAACCACTGAGCCATCTCTCTAGCCCCATAAATATCTTTATTAAGTGCCAAGTGCCTGAGAATAAGTTCTCCAAAGTAAGAAGAGAGTCTACCTCTTTTGCCAATATATTTGTGAAGTCACTCAAAAAAAGTGATTATTCTCTTACTGAATGTTATTTACTACTGTTCAATAAACTGGGAACACAGTAATAAGAGGAAAACAACAGAGAAATTCTCTTTATTAAGCCCCATTAACCTTACTTTACTGAGGAGATACACTTTGAATGAATGAATGAATGAATGAAATGAATGACTTTTAGATGGTATAAGAACTATGGACTATAAAGTAGCTAAGACAGAGGGTTATAGGATTTGAGAGGGGGGGTGAAAGTTGCTGTTTTATAAAGGATAGTAGTAAAGGCTGTCCTTTGGAAAGCGACAGTAGAGCAAAAACATAAAAGAAATGGGGAGCGATCCATGTGGATATCAGGCAAGGGTTTTAGCAATACTGAATACATCTTAGCAGGAAAGTGCTCTGCCTAATTGAGGAACAGCAAAAAGCATTAGTTTTTGGAATGTGCTTAACACACTCTTGATAAATGAAGTAATTAATGTGTTCTCACAGGCAGAGCTCTTGAGAAGCAAAATCAAATCATTTTAATTTTACCTCCTCTTCTTTATGATATAAATGCCAATAAAGAATGAAAGGATAGAAAATAAGAGGAGGAGGCAGGCAAGACCTAGACAATAGATAATTAAGTAAGGACTGATTGCATGATTAGCTCTTGTGCATTTTCATATTTACATAAAAGCCTAAAGTTTGATGTAGTCAGTTGTTCTGCACAACAGCATGAAGATTTATTTAAAATTAGTGTATACACCATTTGCCAAAGTCCAACAATAATTGTTGGGCTCTTGTGTTTACTTTTGAAATATCTTGCTTCAGTATATAACCTCAAACAGTTATGTATTAATTGGGGTTATATATTACTAATTGATCTCTGCTTCAAGTTTCTTATTTAAAAAGCGTTAATTACCATGAAAACAATGTCCTTGAGTAAGGGTAAATCTTGGTGACATCTGCAAGTGAAATATGAAATCAATTACTATAATGGCTGTGCAATTTATAGTTGCTTAGAAAAGATTTCTCTGATACTATGTGAAACATGTATCATACAATAAGCAGGAAGGTATGGTCAGCCATTAGTTTCTTCACCCACCATCTCAAATGAGTTCTACCATCAGTTACCCTCATAAAATGTGTTTAATTTTAGACACATTTTGCTACAAAAATTATATTATGAATTATCCAGAGTTTCAGTCTCCTAAGAGAGGAAATAGTGGATGTTGACCAATAGCCTATGCATGGCTCTCTACTCACTTTGTCTCAGATAAGTCTGTCTCACCTAAAGAGAAGCCACCAGGTAGTGAGATTTCAGGACACAAATTAAGTCTCCAAATAAAAACATGACTTGTCAGTTACAGTGTCTCCTGCACAAAATTTGACTACTTATTTCTCTTTATTGAGCATCCACTTCCCTGAACAACTTCTTTTAAATTGAACATATAACTTGCAGAATTTAAGATCAGAACACAATTTAGAATATCCCATGTTTAATTGGTGTATTAGTCACTTTTCTGTTGCTGTGATAGAAACACTGACCCGAGCAACTTATAGAAAGAAGAGTTTATTTGAGCTTATGGTTCTAGGGGAATTACAGTCCATCATGGCAGGGAGGCATGGTGGCTGGAGGTAGCTGGACCAGGAGCAGCAGAAACTAAGCTCTCACATCATCACGCAGGCACAGGAAGCAAGAGGGCGACAGGAGATCTGGCAAGGCTTAAGAACTCTCTAAGCCCACCCCCAGTGACTTGCTTCCTCCAGGATAGCCACACCTTCTAAAACCTCCCAAAAAGCTCCATCATCTGGGGACAAAATGTCCAAACACTTGGAGCCTATGGGGAACATTTTCATTCAAACCACCACATTCCACCCCCTGGTTCCCATAGGCTCTTGATCATATAAAATGAAAAATGCATTTAGTCCAACTTTAAAAGTCCCCATAGTCATTATCAGCCTCAATACAATTCAAAAGTCCACAGTCCAAAGTCTATTCTGAGACTCAGGTAAATATCTCAACTGTAAGCCTCTATAAAATCAAAAGACAAATTACATACTCCCAACATACAGTGGAACTGAATACACGTTACCATTCCAAAAGGGAAAAATGGAGGTATAGTAAGGAAATACCGGACCAAGACAAGACCAAAAACCAGCAGGGCAAACACCAAATCCAGTAGCTCCACATTCAACTTCTGGGCCTTTACTTCCAAAGGGCTTCGATGGCTCAGCCGCTCTAGCTTTGCTGCATGCAACACACATCTCTCTCCTGCGCTAGTACCACTCCCTGTATGTAGCTTTTCTTGGCAGATGCCTCACAACTCTGGCATCACGAACTTCTTGGGGTCTCCACTGCCAACCAGGCTTCACCTTCACAGCTTCACGCTGCCTGGCCTCTGAGGCTCTATGAAACCTTGGAGGAAGAAATGATGACCCCTTTGCTCTTCCATCTTTTGTGCCTCTAAAGCCAGTGCCAGGTAAACGACACTGCCAAGTTTGACTGCAAGTTTGAAGTGGACTGCAGCCTGCTTTATCCATTTTAGAAGCTTTTCTCTTCCATGGCCCCTGAAGCATTTTCCTTTCACAAGTTGGAGGCTTAATTGGGTGTGGTCTTTCCCTGGAGGCACTCTCTTCACTGCTTAAGTCTGAATCTCTAGGCCCCTCCTTAATCACTTTAATCTCCTTATCAAAAGAATCTTCTCCAGCACATGCCAAAGCTCCAACATTTATCTTCCTAGTGCTCTTTTTCAATCCAAACTGTATTTCTTTCTACCCCATTTGTTCTCTTTCACTGTAGAACGGCATAATATTCACCATTAATATCCACACCACCATTTCAACATTATGCTGTTTTGAAATTTCTTCCACCAGAGAAATTAGTCCATTGCTTTTCAACTTAGCCTCAGGCAAGCTTTTAGGTCAAGGGCAGACTCCAGCCAGACTCTTTGCCAAAATATCCCAAATGCTGCTTAAATCCTTATTTCCCTCTGGAACTACATTGTTCTCAGCACTCCTTTCTTCCAGCTGTTTACTAGAATTGCCTGTTAAGCTCTGCTTACAGCAATCAAACACTTTTCTAGCCCAAACTTCCAAAGTCTTCCACATTTTTCCAAAACCCCACATGGTCAGGTTCTTCACAGTCAACAGCCCATGCTCTGGTACCAATTTCTGTATTAGTCAGCTTTCTGTTGCTGTGATAGAAACACTGACCCAAGCAATTTATAGAAGGAAGAGTTTATTTGAGCTTACGGTTCCAGGGGAATTACAGTCTGTCATGGTAGGGAGGCATGGTGGCTGGAGGAGGCTGGAGCAGGAGCAGCAAAAGTGAAGCTCTCACATCATCACCCAGGCACAGGAAACAAGAGACCAAGTGGAGATATGGGAAGGCTTGAGAACTCTCTAAGCCCACCCCCAGTGACGTGCTTTCTCCAGGATAGCCACACCTTCTAAATCCTCGCCAAACAATGCCATCATCTGGGGACAAAGTGCTCAACTACTTAGAGCCTATGGGGGACATTTTCATTCAAACCATCACAATTGGGGAGGAAATTTGAACCCTGCAGTAAGGAATAAGCTTTCTAGGGTCAAGTGTCAAGACAAGAGCAGAGATAAGAAGAAATCTTTTGCCTCTTAACTCACAACAATAATGCTAGGACTTTGAAATCCTGGAAGAGAGAGGTAGAAAGGAAAAGAAGAAATAGGCTCAGGTAATTAATTTTGGATGTCCATAAAGGATAAAGAAACCAGGACAGCAAAAAAGGAAAACAGAGAAGCCCAATATGTGAATACTTTATGAATGGTTAAATTCAGAATACTAAACACAGTAAAAGAAAGAACCCACCACTAACACCTATCACAGACATTTGCAACAACCTGGGTAAGCTCACCATTATAAGAGTACATCAAGAAATCAAGCCCTAAATGGCATGTATAATAGGAATCTATTTACATTAAATTAAAGAACAGAGAAGATACAAAGTAGCCTTCTGAGGTGCTTACAATATCCCATATTTTAATCTTAATGGAGAATACATGGATTTGTTCATACATAAAATTTCACAGAGATCTACATTTAAAATTGATAAGTTCTTATGTAGGCTATAGCTCAATTTGGGGAAATATCTTTTTAAAGATTGCTTTATTGAGATGACTAACTATGGGCAACAAATGTTCAATTCTGTTGGGCCTTTCAAGGAGTCATTTGGAAAGAGTCTCGATACTGCTTACTTGGGACATTAGTTCTTTTCATGAAATGGAAAGGCCAAGTGGCTCCTCCAGGTATTCACATCATGAATCCAGAGAATTTCTGAATCAGAAATCAAATGATGTCCAGTTCATACTCAAGACAAGGTTGTGGTAGTCCCTGATCACAGTCACTGATCAGATGTCAGTCACTGACCTCCATGACTGAGGCCAGAATCAGAGGTAAGGTAGGAAGACAATGCAAAGATCAAGACACGTCTGATCCACATGGACTTCCTACCCAGCAGAATATGACATGGCGTGTTCTGTACATGACTACGTGACATGGCATCTGTCTCAAATATAACATGTGAAAATAGTAATCTTAGTGAACAATGAATAAACAAATGAAGACTAGGTAGTTGTGCCTCAGATAAAATATATCCCAATTTTTTTGTGATATTTTAAATTCACTGACCTCATAAGAAGAAAGCTATGAGTTTATAGAAATGGCTATGGAGGTATGTTGGTGAATAATCTCACTGCCAATTTGACTGCATTTGGAATCACCTAAGAGACATACCTCTGAGCATATCTGTAAAGTTACTCTCATAAATTTTTTCCCATTTTAGACATATTTTGCCACAGATGTTATATCATAAATTGTCCAGAATTTCAGTTGTCCTAAGACAGACAATAACATAGAGGTTTCCAGAGCACTTTAATTGAGAAGGGGAGATCTGCAGGTAGGTAGCACTATCCCATAGTCCCAGACTGAATGAAAAAGAAAAGGCAAGTGGATCACAGCATTCATCTCCCTCCTTCCTGACTGTGGATACAAGGTGACCAGCTGCCTCCACCCTAGCCCTTTGATGGACTGTGACACAAAATAAAGCCATTCCTTCAAGCTGCTTTTCTTGTGTATTTTGTGACTGCAAAATGAAAAGCAACTAGTATGGGGAGTGTAGGGGTTGCAACACATTCTCTAATGTTTTCTTGCTTATAGTGAGAAACTGGTTGTTTTATGAGTAGATGGATCAAGATTATTTTCAGTGGAGATAAACTGACCAGTAAGGAGATGCCTTCTGTGGTAGAGCTGAGAGTTTGGGATTAGTGTAAAGATCTTCCAATAATCAAATGCCCAACAGTGTAGGCTGCGAAGTTTCATTGACTACTTAGGAAATTTCTCTGTAGCAAATAACTTTGAGTACTTTCTTACCTTTTCTAAAGAAAGGGTAAGGACTGAGAAATGTGTTCCTTAGGAATAAAATTAAGTACATTTACACATATTAGTACCTCTAAGCAACCCCAATTATATCACTGACTTGACTCTGTCGGGTTACAGCTGCTGGAATAACACCTTGAATTCTTTATAAAGAACATTCAATGGGCAGAGAAAGTTAATAAAAGTTATTAATCATGCAGAGCCATGCTATCGTTATTATAGTTACCTGGATACACTCTACCCACTTTCACTCCCTCTTTTCTTTAAGGTAACCCTTTCAGAAAATAGTATTCAGGCCTAAGGTAGACAGAACCTTCTGTTGTGCTAGCTTCTATATGTCCTGTGACCAAGGTACACACACATACTCTCTCCTTCGCTGGGGATTGTAACTGTAGGAATTGTGGTTGCCCTCTTGCTCATGGTTTGAGGATGAATAAAACTCATGGAAAAAGTCAGATGAGGATGAGAAGAGTACAGGTTAAAGTAACTCTGAAGTCCATGGTAGCTCAGGACTTACAAATAAAGAAGCCGCAAATTTCAGTATTTTAAGATAGTGAGTAGGCTTTTCTGTCAACTGATAATTGATTTATTGTGCTATATTTTGCTGTCTACTTTTAATAACTTTAAACCTTCATCAAATAAAACTTAATTGAGTTGAATACCCAAATAGTCATTGAAATCTATACATTTGCTCTTTCTACCAAGTACCTTGTCATTTTTCACAACTTTAGATATACACTTTATTTCTATACAATTAGAAGAAAACATATGTCTTCATCTGATCATAGCCTAAAGGTAAGTACCGATTAAAACATATTTGCTTATCTACTCTTATTTTTAAAAATCTATGTGTCAATCGTGTTGCGTGAAGCTGGCCAAATTAATAACAAAACAGCTGTGCGGTCCTAGACTACAGAAATATCTTTTTCTAGATATTAATAATGTTGCATTAATAAGTAATGCTAAATAGTTCAGTGGGTCAGAAAAATTTCAAGACTGAAAATTTTTCCTTTCTGCTATATTTCCACAGTGGGTCTGATCTGTGCTATCCTCATGAACATACTGGTTACTAGAAACTGTTTAGACTGTTGCTAATCACTCTGGGAAAGGAAAAGAGAATGTGAGTGTCAAATCATCATTGGCTCTGTAAGTTTCAATTTTGCTCACCCTTAAATGACTGAAGCAAATCTAATGGTCACTCCACGAAAGCAAGGAAGTATAATTATTTTAATATAACATCAAAGAAAAATTAGATCTAAATAATAAACAGAGCTCATGAGTACTAAGTCTCTAACTATAATATTCTATATTGTCCTACTGCAAATCATTAACCGCCCTCCCCCTCCACCTTTTTATCCTTCCCTGTGGCAGCAGGTGGAGAGAAGTCTTTCCTCCTGCTGCAGACTGATCCCTTCCTCTGCTCCAGTCCTCTCAGAACCCAGCTCTTTGGAGTTACTCACCTCTCCTTTTCTTCTGCTCCTAGTGCCCTCCTACCCTTGCTCATCACAACTATCCTGTTCGAAAACAAAATCCCAATGCATCCTTAGATTCCTAAATGACCCTTTTCTTGCTGCTCGTCCACGCAGTCACATTTTTTTGAGAATAGATGTAGACAACCCTGGAACCACCTCCTCCACTCCCACCCACTCTTCGATTCAATGATCTGGTTATGTCTTGAACACTTTCATTAAAGTTACTTAATGACCTCCTTGTTGCTAAATTCTATGTGCTCATTTTTAAACTCATGGAGAGGCTGTCCACTCCTTCCTACTCTTTAAAAACACTCGCTCTGCTGAAGCAATACTTTCTAGACTCTTTTTCTAACTCTCTAAGAGGTAATTTCTCCACTGTTTCAAATGAACTAATTCCTCTAACGTGGTGGTGCATGCTTTTAATTCCAGTACTAGGAAGGCAAAGACAGGCAGATCTCTGTGAGCTTGGGGTCAGCCTGGTCTACATAGCAAGTTTCAGGCCAGCCAAGGTAACATAGTGATACCCTATCTCAAAAAAAAAAAAATTTATCAGATGAATTAAATCACTATCTATTCTTTAAGTATTATTCTCAGGCTTCTACTAAAGTGGTCTTGTCTCTTTCCCAACATTTTTCTCATACAATAGGGACAATCTCATCCATACCTGACACTTCAGTTGCTACCTCTATGCTGATGACACTCAAATCCATTTGCAAAGAGCGGGAACAACTTCAGGCACACCACCTAGGGCACTGTCCTTCTGCCTGGGTCTCCATCTATGTCGTTACTATTACTTAATTCCCAGATACACTTGACTTCATAGGAAAAGAAAATGGTTTCTATTGAAACTAAAACTGAAAAGAAAAAAAATAAAACATAATATTTTGATAGCACTTACCTAAACTACAATGAAACAAACACTAATCTATATGTTAATTTGTTTAATATCTCTTTTTTCTTAGGATTAGCATAGTGGATTCTTAATGAATAATTGTCAAGAACTGCAATTGCACATGGGAACTTTGACCTAAGTATCCTCATTCTCAAACATTCTTTCTAGGAGAGCGGGCAGATCTGATTAACATGCAGGTGTATGAGCTCTACTGATGGTATCCTATCTCATTAAGTAGGAAAGCAGATTGCTGCTTAATTCAGAAAAACTACAAGCCACTGCTACTAATATATAAGACTGGATTGTGTTGCATTCACAAGGAATCCTAAAATGTCAGAACCCTATTTTGAAAAAACGGGATTATTTTTCACTCATGCTATATTTCTACTGGTGACCTCCATGAACGGAAGTTTCATGCAAAGTGTTATAAGTTGAATTGTGCCCTCAAAATTTCACCTGTTGAAGGCAAATCTTTTACTGTGACTGTATTTAGAGACAGAGCTTTTAACAAGGTGATTAAGGTTAAATGAGATCATAAGTGTAGTTCCTTAGATCCAACAGAACCACCATCCTTATCAAACGAGGTAAAGTCACAAGGGGTCCATGTACATAGAGAAAATGATATATAAAGACAAAACCAGAAGACTGCCATCAGCAAATCAAGGATTAGGGCCACAGAAAAAGGAGATATTGGCAGTAGATAGCTGCTAGGGGAGGGAAAAATCATTCTTTTTTTGAGGATGTGGCTTACTAGCAGGTTTCCCATGCTCCAGTAGATGGCTTCACACCCATGCACATATGGGCAGCACTAACAAAACTCAGTGTGGTGAGTTGAAGGCGAAGTGTCTCCCACAGGCTCAAGTATTTGAACTTTTGGTCAGTTGGTGGTGCTGTTTGGGAAGGGTCCTAGAACCTCTAGGAGTGGCCTAGCTGAAAAAGTACTGTCTTGGGGGCCAGCTTGGAGAGCTCAAAGCCCATCCCACTTCCAGTTTCATTTCTCTCTGATTCTTGTGTAAGACTGAACACGTGAGCTCTCAGCTTTCGGCTCCTGCTAGCATGCCTCCCCACCATCATGAACTCTTAAGTCTCTGGAACCATAAATCCAAGTAAACTATTCCTTCTATAAGTTGCCTTGGTCATGGTGTTTTATCACAACAATAGAAAAATAACTAATACAGTGGGTTGTCAAAAAAAAAAGAAAAGAAAAAGAAAACCAGACATGATGTTGAGATGGGATGTGTTGAGAGAGATAGGGAAGGTGTTAGAGGGGATAACAGGGGTATATGTGATCATATTTTATTGTATTCATGTATGAAATTCTCAAAATGTTGATTTGGGACTTCCAAGTTTCTAGGATCATGAGAAAATAAATTTCCACTGTGTCAATCACTTAGTCATGGTGTAAGACATAAAAACCAGGAACTCACTGGGGCCAATAATTCTATCCACTTAGATGCCGTCTCCTGGATCCAGAAGGGACTCAGGTCCCTCCAAACAGTCATCCCATTTAAAACCATTATTTTCTTAGGTAGAGTCCTTCACATTCCCAAGTGAGCAACTGAATAGAAGATGAATGGGACCCAGAGGCAGGACATGAGCAGAGTTTAAGGCAAATGCTCAATGTTCCTCTTGGGATGAGTTTTGATACTGTATTTTCCTCAATAATAACAGAAGGAATGGTCTTTGCAGCATCCCACCACACATCCCTCCTGGTCATCTCCATGCTTTCCCTATCTACTCAAGAAGGAAAATGTCCTCAGGTACCTCACTGATCTTTTCCAGCTCTGGCTTAATGAGGTTTGTTTTCTATGCTAGATTTAGCAAATCACAACTCCAATTCAGGACCCAAATTTTAGTTTGGTCATTTAAAAGACTATAAGTTATTGCAAGGTCCTATATTTTTTGTCACCATCTTGATGCCCAAAACATTTGACAACTTTTGATTGATCTTAATTATGCTATAAAACAGGGGAAAAAAAAAACTATAGATACACTATCCATAGTATGGGTGACTGCAGGAAACATGGGAAACAAATGCACTAGACAATCACTTTTTAAACCCTACCAGAGATGTTGGTGACTTTATTATCATTTATGGTAAGAAAAAATAAAACAAACAGTCATGAATCTTTTTGCTCAGTAGAAAGACATCCAACCTAAAGTCTGTCTGCATGGAGCTAAAACAAAAGAAATGTAGCCTACTACAGTTATTTGGAAATTTTTGAACCAGCTCCCATCCCATCCTGGCCAAGTCTCCAGTTACCCATAAGGGACTGTTGCCTCCCAAGCCAGGCTCAGGAAACTCCAAAACCAAAGGAGTCACAGTTCTTGCTGGAACAGCAGCTCTGGGGGTGGGTTACCAGGGAAGCACCAAGCTGCCCTGGTAAAATATGAAATGTATCATTGAAGTATTGTTGGCACATGTCTGCCCTTTGGGAAACCATCCTAGAACTACCTCCAATTCCAGCAACTGCTACCTCTCTCATTTCTTCTGCCTTCTATTCACATTCCTATTTTGATCTCATGATTCCATCACTGGGTGTTCCATGCTCAAGCCCATTTCCTAACCTTTTAATGACTTTCTTTTCCACAGTTTGTATCTTTTTCATCTCATAGGCTACTTAGGTAGCACCAACTACTCACAGTTGAGTCTAGCTGCCTAAATGGCAGTCCATTTTAGTACAGTCTTTTCACCACAATGTCTCTGGCAGCAGGTGTTCATCCCATGACTTGTCCCAACCCCAGCTCTTCTCCTGGGTGACAAGGAGAAAGAGAATGATTTTTATCTGAGTTTTGTGTTTTGAGTGTATCTTAAAGGCACCCCAAAAGCTCATCTGCTAAAGTCTTGCTACTTAGCTGATGGCACTATTGGGTGGTAGTAGAACATCAGGATTTGAAGTCTGTTTGCATGAAGTAGCTTGTTGGTGGCATTCTTTGAAGGTATATAGGTATATTGACTCTTCCCTCCTCTGTGTATCCTGACCACCATGAAGTAAGCATGATGAACTGCCTCAAACGACCTTAAGAATAAAAATAAATTGGTTTATTTGGGCTAACTCTATGGTCTTAGACACCAAAAAAAAAGTATAACCAAAGATTAAAGTGATCAGTATATTTCTTTAAGAGTTCAAGGGGTTGGACGTGGTGGCTCAAGCCTTTAATCCCAGCACTGGGGAAGCAGAGGCAGGCAAAGCTATGTGACTTCAAGGCCAGCCTGGTCTACATAGTGAATTCCAGGTCAGATGGAGCTACAAGGAGATCCTGCCTCAAAAAGACCAAAAAAAAAAAAGAAAAAAAAAAGAGTTCAAAGGGATCATACTTCCCAGACATTAGGCTTAAGTCTATATAAAGTGTTATTAGACAATTATTTCTCATTGATGATTTTGTTTCTAATCAGAAAGTACTGCTCAGATATAAGACTTCAAATCTCAGTCTGCAATACTGCAGTGCCCACCTGAAGCTAAGGGAGACACCCACTAGTGTTCTAAAATGATGACTACATTTGTTTTTTTCCCCTATCTAGAAGCCTTTGAGAGGGAACTGACACTGATTCTAGCCACTCCCACAGCTATCAAAGTGCCTGAAAAACAAATTCTGAGTCCATCACTCCCAAGTCCAGCCTTGGAAGACAAAAGAAAAATGAGAAGGAACCCAATAGAGAGATGCTTTTGGAAAGTCTCGTCAACAAATTCCAATGGACTCTGATATGAACATTTGAAAACTGCCATGTTCTGACGTTTTTCTAGTTCCCTGTCTAGAACTTGTAATGCTAATTACTCTTGCTTTTACTTCTCCTTCACATCTATTGATGATTCAAGGACTTTCTTTTCTCCCTACAGTTAAGAGTTATGCAATTTGGGAGTCTTTAAGATAGACCCACTGAAGGGGTACCCCAACTGTCTCACCCTGCATCCCTGTTCAGTATGGAAGAAGCCAGAGCAGTTTGTGTCCTGATTCCCCATCAGCAATTTGGATAACCTCTTCAGAGGACGTTGTGATAAGAATAGGAGGTAGGAATTGGCTAGGCAGTTAGAGTAAAAAGACTCCACAGAAAAATAGCCAGTTTCTTACTAAAAGTCAAAATGACCTTGGGCTTGTTAGCAACATACTCTGTTCCAAAGGTCAAAAATGTCAAAAGTATTTGAAAGCTCTTATCTAATCCCTAAAAGATTTTAGGGTTACCTCTTCAGAGGGGGTAATATTAGAATAGTGAAAAGCCCCATAAAAAGAAAAAGAGTACACAAAGTTGTCAGAAAAAAATGAAAAAAGTTATGAGGAGATATGGGAGGAGATGGAGGAGAGGGAGTGGGCATGAATTTGATCAAAACCCCTTATATGCATGTACAAAATTCTCAATAATTTTTTTAAAGTTAGAAAAAAATCTGAAACCAAGTAGTTTGTTAGGTGTTTACACATGACTTTTAATTTTTGCAAAAAGTAATGAGTACATGATTTGAGCACTGTGATTCCAAAATCCGGATTTTTCCCAAGATATCATGTTGCCATGTACCACCCAGACCTGGTGGAGTTTAAAGGAATAAGGAAGGAAAAAAAATAAGGGTAAATGGCTCTTGTGCTAAAAAGAACTCTTTGCGCTCCTCTATGGATACCCCAATCTGTTTCTGAGTTGCCCTCCCCAAGTCTCCTGTTCACTTGTCTTTTGTTGGTATAGTGTAATCTGGGAGACCAAAAGATCTATTCCACCTCCACTGACAGAAACTTTAAACTTCCCTCTTTTGTTCTATAGGCTGAAAGATTTGTAATCCTCAAAAGCTCTCATTTCAAATAAAAGTGCTACACGAAACCTAGATATCATTGCTGATAGCAACATGAACATCCAACAGATGAATTAAATGAATATTTATTTGGCTTGCTAGTTGACAGAGAAAACCTCAGTAAACTGTGATTGGATTGCTTAGTTTTGATGATGAAAAAGAGAAAGAAAAAGACTTGAAAACTCTAAACCACAATACACTGAAAAAAAAGGATGGCCAACCTAAGATGAGTAATCAAAAGGGCAACCCTACTGGTAAGTCAATGGCTGATACTGACCACAGCAAGGCAAAGACGGAGGTATGAAGTAGAAAGTAGAAGGGTGTCCAATCCACTTTTAGACTAAGGAACAACCTCACCTAAACTGCTGAGGAAAAACACCAAGAATAGGTGACGAAAAACTGATAAACGGGAAATAAATTTTCACAGCCGCACCCTAAGCTTATTTAACACCTCTCTCTCTCTCTCTCTCTCTCTCTCTCTCTCTTTCTCTCTCTCTCTCTCTCCTGTGTGTGTGTGTGTGTGTGTGTGAGATTATCTTTGCACTTGTTTGGGCCTTCATTTAGATGATGAGTTTCAGAAGATAAAGGACTCTGTGTCTATTTTATTCATGTAGAAGCAGAGCCTAATGCATATTCTGGCATACAGAACTTGTTCATGTTTTGTTGTTGTTTCACAGTGCTGAGGATTAAACCCAAGGCTTCACACATGCTAGGCAAGAGCTCAATCACTGAGCTATATTCTCAGGTCTCAATTTATGTCTCATGGCTAAATTAATGAAATCCATTTCCTTTCTTTCCTATATCCTCTACTTGTTATGATAAGGGCCTAATTTCATTCTTCTATAGCTAGAGATCCAGTTTTTCCAGCACCACTTGTTGAAGATGCTGTCTTCACTCCAGTGTGTGTTCTTGTTCAAATATCAGGTGGCTAAAAGTGCATGCACTCATGTTTAGGTCTTCAGTCATGTTCCATTGATCTATGTGCCTGTCTTGTGCCAGTACCGTGCTGTTATTATGACTATAGCTCTGTAATATAATTTGAGATCTGGTATGGTAATCCCCTTAGCATTGCTGTTTGTGTTCAAGATTACTTTGGCAATCCAGAGTCTTTTGAGATTCCATACTAATTTTAGGATAGTTCTTTAGGATAGTTTCTTTAGGATAGTTCTTCCCTGTGAAGAATATCATGGGGATTTTTATTAGAATTTCATTGAATCTATAGATTGCTTTTGATAGAATGGTCATTTTCACAATATTAATTCTACAAATCCATGAACACAGGAGGTCTTTCCATCTCTTGGTATCTTCCTCAATCTCTTCAAAGATTTATTTTTTTTCATTGTAGAGATCTTTAATGTTTTTGGTCAGATTATTTCATAGATATCTTATTTCTTTTTATGAGGCTATTGGAAATGGGAGGGTTTCAGTGAACTTTTTCTCTGATTGCTTGTTATTGGTATATAGGAGGCTACTGATTTTTTGTAAATTCATTTTGTAACCTGCCAATTTGCTGAAAGTATTGTTCATTTCTAGTTTTCTGGTGGAAAATTTTGGGGTCTTTTATGTGTAATATCATATAATTTGCAAATAGGGATAATTTGACCTCATTTTCCAATTAGTACTCCTTTAATTTCCTTCTCTTGTTTTATTGCTCTAGCAAGAGTTTCCATCACTATAGTAAAATGTCTCAACTCCAATCAGTGAGCCTTCCTTATGCAACAGAGGATGATGACTACAAAAGGCCACAACTGTCCAAAGTGTAGAGAATAAGAAACTGCAGGGTATGGGCCCTTGGACAGGACTCCTATATTAAACCTCACTCACCCAGGGCTAAGGGACCATTGTGGAATGGGAGCAGAAAGATTGCAAGAGCCCAGGGAGCAGGTGCATGACCATAAGGAAGCAGAGTCTTACAGACTCCTGGGATCTTGCTTATATGAACTTACAGCAATGGTGTCAACATGTATAAGACCCATGCACACTCAATCCAACAAAAACCAGCATAGAACTGGGGAAATGGGCAGAAGGCCACAACTCTGGTGAGGAATTATTGGCAGCTGATCATTGCTGGGTAAGGGTGAGTTGATCTTCTCTAATGGAATGATACTACACAGCTTGAACAGGCTCCAGTAGATGAACTTACACCAAGAAACATCTGAGTACACAAACTTGACTTGATAGGCTTTAATATATATGACAAAATGCACAAAGTCCTGTGGGCAGGTTATGTGGCAATGCAGATAGGAAATCTGGAACTAAATATGATTAATATGTATTGTATGAATCCACAAATGTTGAATAAAATATATTAATAAAATAAAATCTTGCTAAGAAGAGCTGCATATACCATACATGATGGGCATTTATCTGTGGATCTAACATTTCTTAGATGTTCATGGACACTCAAAAAGTTTAAAGTGTGTCATTTACAGAGATGTCAATCTCTTCCTTCACTCAGATATATGATGAATATGTCCAACATCAAAACAATACTTTTATTTGTAGTGGATATTTTATTATCAGGGGTATTTATTCTTCATCATGTGTCTTTACTGTATTTTTATTATACTTATTTATTACATTTTCTGTATGTGTGTATGTGTGTGGGCATACACATGCCATCACATGCATGTGAAGGTCAGAGAACAACCTTCAGGAGTTAATTTTCTCCTTCCACCCTGTGAGTCCTGGGGCTTGAACTCAGGTAGCCATGCTCAGCAGCTAGCACCTTTACAGGCTGAGCCATCTCACTGGCACCTGCATACTGAATTTTTTATACAAATCATTTGAGTCAAGGTTTATTTGGATTTCTGTCATATACTTCAATGTATGCAAGGCAGAGTTAGAAAAAATTCAAACCATTTCATATGTTATATAAGCAGGAAATTAAATTAAGTTTAAACTATATAACACATCTAGAGGAACTATTTTGGAATCATTAGGTACATTTCAAAGTATCTCTCCTTATTATCAAAGTATTCATACTGAATTATTTTTAAAAGACAGTATTTAGTATTCAATCAAATAATAAGGAGAATGTGTTCCTTCCCAGAGGTTTAATAATAATTCTTGCATCACAAACTCTGAATATTCATGTTATGGAAATGTGCCCTACTTCTATAGATTTCTTCACTGACAGAGGGTGCCACAGCAGAACACGGGGACAGTTAGTCAGTTTTAACACATTCAAGATTTCAACAATTACCAAAATGTCTTCCTTGACTTACCATCAATAATTCAACTTTTGAGTAATATAATGCTGAGATGCAGTAGGCTGGCCAGTAAATATTCTGCTTCCTTAAACAGAGAGCTAACTGCATAAAGTTGACTGAAGTCTGGTTTCAGCTCTATCTGCATGACATAAAGACAAGCTATCTATTCAGTAGGAGAAACAAATCAGTCAAGCCAGGTTTTCTTTCTTTGTGTAAAGGAACTCAGGGAATACTTATTTTGCCCACACTTTGCTATCAGAACACACTTGCCAGTGGTCTAACATTCATCATTTTTCTTCCTCAAAGCATAGATTAGTCATGCTGCAGTTAGCCTCATTTCTGTCTGTGGTATGACCTTTATATACTCCTTTAATCTCGCTAGGATTCAATTTCTTCATCTGCAAAATGAAATAGTAGATGAGGTTGGGGCCAACAAACTTTTTCTGTAAAATGATAGGTATGTTAGGTTTTGTGAGACATGTGTTCTTTGTCCTGACTACACTAGTCTCTTATTTTAATGGAAAAGGAGCAATAGATAATGTGTGCATGAATGAGCAGTTCTATTTCAATAAAAGGCTGTTACCAAAATATCCAGATAGCCAAGAGTGATGACACATGCCTTTAATCCCAGCACTTGGTAGGCAGAGGCAGGCACATCTGTCAGATAATGGCCAGTCTGGTTTACATATGAGTTTCAGGCTAGCTGGGGCAACAGGGAGACCCTGTTAAAAAAAAAAAAAAAAAAACACAGCCAGGTAGCAAGACAGATCTGGATGTGTGCAGTAGCTTGCTGACCTTTCTCAAGTCTTTTTTGAACATGATTCTATATTCTGAACATCACAAGGTAAATCAACCCCCTCAGTTATCTATAATCAAAAAACATAGTCCTCATTACAGAGTAATTCCACTCTACTGTAGAACCCTGAGACCCTCTTCATTCACCTGCTACCCCCCAATCCCTCCAGACCCCCACTAATTGCTCTTTTAGCTTCTGTAAAATACTTGGCTGCTGCTTTAGACATGCCTAGACATACCCTGGCATGCCCTGACCCCCGCCTGCTATTCCCCACCCCCCTTCCAGGAAACTATAGATTAAGCAAATCTGAGCATAAACAGCACATTTCACAGCCCTGAGAATAGCACCTACCAATAAGAAACTTCCAGGGCTGCATCTTATACATCCAATCGGTTTAAAATTACGTTGGCGCGCGCAGGCTCCTTGAACCAACCAAGATGTATCTTCGGTATCCCCCCCCCTTTTGTCTAAAACCTATAAAAGTCTCCACTTTCCCTTACTCTGGGCTCTCAGCACGGACCCGTTGAGTTGGTGAGGTCTGAGAGCCCGAGCTTAAGCCCGAATAAACCATAAACCTTTGCTTTTGCATTTTGGTGTGTTGGGTCCTCGGTGGTCTTTTTGGGGTCCAGTGGATGGGGTACAGCACTACAATCTCTGAAGAACCCCTAAGCAACCCAGCTGATGAGAGACTAACAATGGCCACTTCAGTTTGTCAGCTGGCATACAATTTATTGGTTGAATCACCATAACTAGATGACACAAAACCAAGACCAAGTTTCTAAGTTGTTTCTGGATAAGGGAAGAAAGAGTATGTCTGCTTGCAAGGGTGATAGGATTTCATTCTGGGTTTTATGACTTTTGAGAGGCCTGGGAAAAACTAATCTGCATTTTTAAAACCATGTGTTAGGTCTTGTTGCAGCTTCAAACTTAAAGGACAAAGTAGAAGCATTTTGCATCTCTATGAGCAGCATCTCTTTCATGGAGTAGTTCAGGTGGTGAAAGACCCAAAAGGTAATGTGCATTAATCTTTTGTGAAGGTCTGGGAAGTCCTGTGGTTTTTCTTGCTTTACAACTCTGAACTGTATACCCATAGACACACACCTGCAAGAGCCACAGTCCGAGAATGCAAGTCTGGAGACTTCACGGATAGGTGCATTAACAGGTGTATATAACAGGTGATTCTGTTATAGTCAAAGTAAGTGCAAAGCTGGAGAGATGGCTCAGTGTTTAAAAGCACTTGCTGCTCCTTCAGAGGACCCAAGCTTAGTGTCCAGCCTCCATGTAGGGTGACTAACAACCTCCTGTAACTCCAGCTCCAGGGGATTCAATGTCTTCTTCTGGTCTCTGTAGGCCCTCCCACAGATGCAGTATATACACACACAGACACACTGACATGCGCATACATAAAGTTTTAAAGAATAAAATAGAATCTTTATTTAAAAGGGCAAAATGGGGGGCTGGAGAGATGGCTCAGTGGTTAAGAGCAATGGCTTTTCTTACAGAAGACCCAGGTTCAAATCCCAGCACCCACCTGGCAGCTAACAACTGTCTATAACTCCAGTTCCAGGGGATCTGACACCTTCTTCTGTCTCCCCCTGGTATTGCATGACACAGGTGCACTTGCATATATGCATGCCATACATGCTTACACATAAACTAAAAATAAAGCCAAAAAAAAAAAGCAGGGGGAATGTTAAAAGTATTACAACTGCCCAAAAACGTACCAAAGGATCCCAGGAGATTATGAAGAATGAATGTCTACTTAGTTTAAGAGTGGGATTCATTGTCTGTAATACTGATATTTGGGTCAGATATTGTCTGATATGAGAGGTTCCTATGCATTGCAGACTATTTAACAGCATCCCTGGACTCTATCCACTAGGTGGAGGAACCTAGCCATAGCTCTCCACTCCCTATTCAGGACAAACGAATGTCTCTACATAATGTCAGATGTCCTGAGTCAGGAGAGAGGAGAGATATATCACATGTAGCAGACAATCTCTGAATTATAGATACTTAACAATATTTAATTGGTCACAAATCATGATCCATGCCTCAAAAATCAAGTAACATCCCAGACCAAACCCCATATTCACAAGTATTTCCCTACAGTGACTTCCCAGTTCCTTCACAATTAATTCCAATTCATCATCCAAATAATAAGAAGAAAAGAGGAACAACTAGTAACTCTTGTCCAATAGAAATGAAGTTATTTTTAAATTTTACACCCATTACAATCAGACCTAACTTGTTTAGTATTTATCCAACTGAACTCACAAATTATTGTTCATTAATGCCTGTCCCAGCTACTGGTGAAAAGACCTACAGTGTCTTACCCCATAGCTCAACATTCCAGTACTGAATCAGCCTGCATTAGCTTGAACACTCAAGTATTTGACCTCAAATTATTGTTGTACTACCCACATCTCTTTTCATTCCTACCCTTTTCAAAACCTGCTCGGGGCTTCATTAGAGAGTTTTCTTAAAGAATAGTATAATATTGTCCAGATCCCACTACTGGGTCCTACTGAATACTACAAATTCCTGGTGGACCATGTCTATTTGGTGACATTTCATTGGTTTATTTCCTACTACTATCTTTTGTCACCTGTCCTTGTGTGTAGAACATCTTCAAATTCTAATCATTCCTTCTCTTTGAAGTATCATTGTTGAGTTTTTGTCCCAAATCAACCTATTCATTTAATAATAATAGCAAACACAGAAGAGGGGACATGCAGCTGTGCAGTTACTTCAATGGTATCCCACCTGGAAAGCTTCTAGTGTAGACTGACAGAGCTCTAACTATGAAAAGCTATATCACGGGATATGTTATGCTTTATGATATAAAGTTTTCTAGAATTCTGGTCCATAAAAAAAATGACCACTGTTCTCAGATATTTTAGTATGCAGAGCAAGGAGAATGTTGTAGAGATTAACTATTCAGGGGTAATAAAGCTAGTAAATGGTTTATATCTTCATAAACTAAAAAGAAGGGGAAAAGGAAAAGAGAGAAGATTAATATCAAATTTAAACTACACACAGATTTTCATTTTTCATTTTTATTTTTATGTTGTATGTGCATGCAAGTGCACCCGTGTCATGCAAAGCCCTCAGAGGTCAAAAGAAGATGTAGGATCCTCCTGGAACTGGAGTTACAGATGGTTGTTAGCTGCTGTGTGAGTGCTTGGAATCAAACCCAGGTCCTCTGCAAGAACAGTCAGTGTGCTTAACTGCTGAGCCATCTCTCCAGCCCCAGATTATTAATCTTTTACAGTATCATGTTTGACTTCAGTTCGAGAGCATTAAATTAACTCATGTTTAATAACAAATATATGTATACATTAATATTTTCCTCTCAATTGTCATACACTCAAGGAAAGTTTATGTATGAAAGTAACTAGGAATTTTTCATTTAAATGCAATAGTGAGGTGAGGTCAGGAAGAAAGTCTGTTTGCTTGGCTTGTGCTTAATTTAATGAGCACCAATAAAAACATCAGAATTATAAATATCTCAAGTGTTTTTTTGTTCTGGCTATGGGACATGCAGCAACTCCAAATTCTGGCAGAGGGAACAGCGTGATCCAAAATCCTAGATGTGGTCTAGAGAGCTAGGGTTATACGGATAGAGAAATATCACCTAGCTGAAGTGGAGAACATGAAAGGCTGGCTGTCATGTGAATCCCAATGAGGCTGTTTCCATCAGGATACATAGGGTGGAAAAAGCCCAGCATCAGGCAGAGACAGTGACAGTTCCAGGGTTCAGGAGGGTCTAGCCAACAGCTTAAAGATTAACAGAAAAGAGACAAAAAGTGGTAGGTTAACAAATTTTAGGATTATGTTAGGCACCAATAAGACACACTAGATTTTAGATCATCTTTAGTCCTAGCTGGGAAAGGAAGGACAGGTCAAGCATAATGTGAGATCAGAAAGTCAGTTTCCAAAATCTACTGTCAAGAAGTTTGAATATTCTTGTCTTACTTATCCATTCATCCATTTACTCATCCAAGCCTGTTTTCAATAAATGCACACTAGTCACCTTCTTGGCACTATAGATACTGTTTCTGGCCTTTTAGATTCAATAGGGGGAAAGTAACATGGTCCCTGCCCTTATGAAGTGCTTTGCTGGAACTCCTTTGGAACTTGAGTAGTACTGAATATATAGGGCAGACCTTATCCCCACTGTTTGTGCTAGCAAGATTAAGCTGTCTGTTCCTTTTTAAATTCCACTCAAGTCCACAGGCAGCCGGACTGATAGCAAGGAAAGACAATGGATGTGGATTCCACCCACATCCACAATGAGAAATGTGGTTCTACACTTTATACATAAATACTAAATAATAAATGGAGGTCATGATGATAACAATGATGTCTACAAGTAGTAATGATTTATAATTGTCTCTGAATCTAGCCAAGAGACAAAAAACACAGAGACACAGGTTAAATAGAAAGACATCAATGTAAAAATTTTTATTTGGTTAGCCATTAATTAGGCACTGAAAAGTCAAATAGAGACACAGTTAACATGGCTAGGGTTGGATGAACAAAGGGAAGATACTGAAGGTACTCACTAAATCCCAGAGCACAAATCTAACAGAGCTAATGCAGACTTCTGAGGAGGAACTGATATGTAGCTTGTGCTGGGTTCCAGGATTCAGGGGAAGCAGCACAGTGTCTGTGTCTGCAACCTGTTATGACAATGCTTGTCTTGGGCAAAAGACAAACTGGACTCCACAGCATGTATTGGAATAAAGTGTTACATAAGAAAAAGAGAGCAAGTTTTATGTTAATTTGGAATGGAAAAAAAGCCAAAAGAAAGAAAATGGGAAGAAAAGCAGAAACAATGGCCAAAAAACAAAAAAGGAGCCTGTTCTAGTTCCATCACCCTGCTCAATCTCCTCTGGTCCCATGATTGACCAACCAGCTGACTAGAGAGAAGCCTTGTTTGCAGATGCCCAGTGCCAGGATCTAAAAGCAAAGTACAGACATAATGGACTACTGCTGAAAAATGGTAGTTTAATAATTCACACAGCAATCTATGACAAAATCTTCCTTTTTGAGACACAGAAAAATAAAGACAATGCCTACCATAAACAAATGTTTGAGAATTAGAAAAAATATGTAGTACCCTCCTTATTCTTGACAAATAAAATGCATTATTTAACAATAGTCAGTGGTTTCTTCTGATTCATTCTTCTAGGTACACTGCCACATCCAGTGCCTCTGTAAACAACTATATTATAGATTTCCAAGTGTTCTTTCATTTATTGCCAGGCTATATGGCTATATCTTAGAAGGAAAAGGCTATTTATAAGGCTTCAGTCAACAGGAAGCTCTTCCACGTTGGGCATCATATTTGAAATTTATATTTCCATTTGCATATGTCCTTGTCATCCAAAAATATGGGAAAAATTAATCAGATCTCTCTTTTCTCTTGTAACCATCAACTCTATAGGCCAGCAATCCTGGTCCATGTAGTCATTCAAGGGACAGAAAGATTGCTCAGCAAGTAAAAGTGCTTGCTGCTAAGCCTGATGACCTGAGTTTGGCTCCCAGAACCCACATGGAGGAATAAGAGAATTGACCAAGACAAGTTGTCCTCTCACGTCCACATACACACACAAACGCACATGCACAACATATATACACATACCACACAAAATAAATAAATGTAAAAAAAAAGTCTTTAAGATGTGCTGGATAGCTTTAGTGTCAACTTGACACACCTGGGTTGAGGAGCCTCAATTGGGGAATTTCCTTTATTGGACTGGCCTGTGGCTGTATCCATGGTGCATCTTCTTGATTGTTGAGTGATGTGGATGATGCCACCCCTGAGAAGGTAGGCCTGTGTTGCATAAGAAAGCAGGCTGAGCAGGGGCCAGGGGAGCAAGCCAGTAAGCAGCATTCCTCCATGGCCTGTGCTCCAGCTCCTGCCTCCAGGTTCCTTCCCTGAGTTCCTACCTTGGGCTCCCTGATGAACTGTGACCCAGGAGATGCAAGATAAATAAACCTTTTCCTCCCCAAGTTGGTAGTGGTGAGAGTATTTTGTGACAGCAATGAAGAAACAAACTAGGGCAAAAGACATTCAAGTTTCTTCCTTCTTCCTCATGAGCAAGAAAATCTGACAAGATCTCAATCATGACCCATTATCTCTCACCCTAAAGTACAATAGCATATGCTACTTTGTGAACTGGAAGGACATGTCCAAAAAGAAAAAGGGTTTTCATGCTCTCAAACCCATATCTATTTTCCCTCAGCATAATTCCAACATAGGGACCTGACTACTGGGAAGAGTGATTAGGGAATAAAAGTACCAAGTACTGTATGAAGCACTTTAGAGACAGGAGATACCCTGCTCATGAATGGGCCACAAAACCCAATTCATATGAAAAAGTCAAATGTCTTCTACCGTTTACCTGGAATTGTGGTTTCCTATTATTCACTCCCTTCCTGATCTATGTCTCCCTGACTATATATTAATTATAAAATCTTGTGGAACTGGAAAGATGGCTCTGTGGTTAGGGGTGCTTACTTCTCTGGCAGAGGACCCAAGCTCAGTTCTCAGAACCCAGGTCAGGCTGTTCACAACCACCTGTAAGTACAGCTCCAAAGAATCTGATATGATTTTCTGTCCTCTGTGTGAATGTATGTACACACACACACACACACACACACACACACATACACACAAATAAGAATATTTTTAATTAATTTTATTTTTATTTTTATATTTTTGGGTGTTTTGCTTGCATGTATATAAATGTGCTACATGTGTGCAATGCCCACAGATGTCAGAGGAAATAATCAGATCCCCTGGAACTGGAGTTATGGACAGTTGTTAGCTGCTATTTGGGTGCTGGAAACTGAGCCTCATCTTCTCTGGAAGAGCAGCCAATGCTCTTAAATTCTAAGCCATCTCTCCAACCCCTAGAATAAATATTTTTTAAAGCCCTTATGAAATTTTCCTTGTTAAATGATACTTCTATATGTCTTTTAATTCCTTATTAAATGATATTCCTAATACTATCCTTCAGGTTTGTTATAAGGATTAGATAAATGAATACGTTTGCACAGAAAAGACAATGGTGATTTGTTGCTTGATGCGTATTCAGTTTCATAGATGAAAACACACTGGGCCTCTGTTACACAACAATGTGAATGTTGAATAAACTCATGACCACTGAACTGAGTCAATCAAAATGGTAAGGATAACAAGTTTTATGTTCTGTGCTTTATGTTTCAATGAAACCCAATGTTTCTTGTAAGAGTGAGAGTCACCAGCATGGCTACATATGTACAAAGACAGGAGAACTCATTCATGACTTATCACAATGGCTGGCACACCATATCTATGAGAGTCTGTCTTTTTCACATCTGAGTTTCCCAAGAATCTCCTTACTTCGCCTCACCAATGTGAATTTCTAGCTTCTCTTTCCCTGAACATGGTAGGGACTTAATCCCACTCTGTCCAGTTCTGTTTCTTAAGAGTTCTATGTGGGCATCCTTTATCTTGCAAAATACATTGCCAGTTCCTGTTGAGAAAGAACCAAATCTTATATTTCTGTTTTGTTAACATTCCTCCTCAATGTAATTTGTCATTAACTGTTGGCCAGGATTCTACATCCAATGAGATGGATCCCCCAGAACCAAGTCATTCCAGTTGCCTCTGCCTACTCTTGGGTCCCGCCTATCACCATAAACCAGCATTTCTGTACTGATTTGTTACTTCATTCAGGAGTCTCTAGTATGAAAGGGGAATAATGAATAAGAAAGATAAAAGGAAAATAAAAATACAAATAAGACATGATTATTCTCAAAATGTATATGATTGGAATAAAAAGCAAACATAAAAAGTTGGTAGAACCATAAGGAAAGTTAACAAAGTATCCCATGAGTGTTACAGACAAAATGTAATTTAAGGACTTATAGGTAATATAAGGGAAATTCAACAAGAGATTAGGTTTAGAAAAACAGAAGCACTACAGAACATTTCTTTAGCATTAAAATGGTTTTTAGAGGGAAATCTCACCTGCTTACCAACTCTGACTTTGAGATTATATCACTATATAGTTATGAAGATAATAATGGCCACATTTCAGCAACTGTAATCAATTCTAGATCCTAGGTGAAAAAGGAACTATTCTTAACAGTCTCAATCGGGGAAATTATGTGTATGCAGAACTAGCCAATACTCAATATGAATATATCTGTCTGGTTTCAAAGCATGGGTCCTTCCAACTCTACAAGTCATTGATTCATAAAACATTTATTGAGACTTTACAATGAGCCAATGGACTGAAGAGACAAAACTAAATAAGACATACATTTTTCTTCATGGGACTCTTTTTTTCTGTGAAGAGGAAGTTCTATAGAAATACAAACCCACAAAATACAGTGATCTTAAGGATCAAGGTCTACAGCAGAAATGATGAAGCATGTAATAAGGAAAACTATCCTGGAAAGCTCTGAAGTATCTTTATAATGTCTTAAGGAATAAAATGATCAATAATAGTCTTCCTGTGTATACTTGTAAGGCAGATACATTTATTAATACTGCTTTATAAACAAAAACATTAAGGCCCAAGCCTAAACAGCCTATGGGTAAGGGGTAGAGCCCAGATTTGAGCATGTTTTCTCTTAGTCTCTGAAATAGCCTGTATGTGTGTAAAAGTTCATCAAAAAAGAATAGACTAAAAGAGGGCTTTTGTTGCAATAGTGAATTTCAACACAAGGCACAAGACAAGAAACTGATCTGTATGAGACCATGAATGTTTAATGCTTCTGGAACAAGAAATAACAGAAATAAAATTGGGGGCCAGATTATTAAAGTTCTGTGTCATGCTAAAGATCTTGGAATGTATCCCATAAACTGGGAAAGAGCATCTCTGATCCATGTATTAATGAACAGTTGTTCCAGGTATCTGGACAGGAAAAGGATTCTATGAGAAGCAGGCCCAATACTGCAGTATAATGCTGAAGTATAAACTCCATAAAGAGAGAACTACAGAAAGGTTGGAAACAAGAGATGTCTAGATGAAAAGTAGGTAGAACTTGGTGATAAATTAGATATGACTCTCTTTGCCCATCAAGATTTCCTGTTTCAAATAATTTTTCAGAAGTATAAATAAGATAAATATGTGTACTTGTCATTTTAGAAGTGACTAGGTATGATACCATGCAGAGGAGAATTAAGAATAAATTAAACAATGGCTGAAGAGGTGGCTCAAGTATGAAGAGCACGTGCTAGTCTTTCAGAGGGCAAGAGTTCAGTTCCCAGTACTCACAGGTGGCTCACAGCCACTTGTAACTCTAGCTTCAGGGTATCCAATGCCCTCTTCTGCCTCCTCAAGCTCTCACAGAGAGAGAGAAAGAGAGAGAGAGAGACAGACAGACAGACAGACAGAGAGAGAGATGGAGACAGAGACAGAGAGAGACAGAGAGACAGAGAGACAGAAACAGAGACAGACACATAAATAAATAAAATTTTTATATAGAATTTTAAAAGAAAAAAATAAAACAGGGCTGGGGATATAACTCAGTTAGTACAGTACCTACGCAGCATACAAAGCCCTGAGTTCAATCTCTAGCACCACATAAATGAAGCATGGTAGCACATGCCTGTAATCCCAGCACTAGGGAGAATGAGGTAGGAGCGTCAGAAGTCTGAGGCCAGCCTAGCATATATAAGAACCTGTATTAGTTAGTTTTGACTGTCAACTTGACAGCCTAGGGTCACCTGAGAGGGGAATTTGTTAGCTTCTAGTTTCTCTACTAAAGTCCCTAGTAAATGAAGAAAATTGCAGTCACACAAGTATGAACGTGGAAGGCAAGATAGTGATCTGCAATAAGGCTACCAGACAAGTGTGGTTTAACAGCACTGATGGCACACCCTCAAAGGGCATCCACTCTACTTCAGGGCACAGGCTGGTGATCAGTATACCTGGAGAAGTGCATCTATATTAGTTCTACCTAAGCTGCAGAGCACTTCTTAAAGCTGTAGAATGTCCTCTTAGAGTCACAGTTAGGGGTCTGCACATTAGGCAGTTCCTACTGCTTTGCTAAAGGGTTTTAGATTGCTTCATAACAATCTAGGCTTAGGAGACCCAATGTTCTGTCACAAATATTGATCTTTGTGAGTAAAAATGCCTTTTTTGATAACTGTGTCTATGCAAATACTAGTTTCCTTATAAATGCAATGGTCAATGTCAAAAGGACAAGATTTTTTATGAACATGAAGTCTCGGTCTTAACAAAGAACATCTTTGTTTGACCTTTTTAATATATACCATCCTGGCAGTTTCCAAACCTCAGGTATCTTTTTGTAAATGAAAACTCTAATTTCTACTTCTTTCTCTAACAGTCGATAAGAAAAAGGGTAAGTGAATCACTGAAACCAATGACAAATTTACTACATTTTGGGGTCATCAATGGGGCATTCTTAACCCAACATCCCAATGTAAGCAACTAGTTATTTTAATTTCAATTATCTCAATATTCTTTATAGAAAGGCTTAAAAGTATGTTTCTTAAGTAAGATAATCTAGTAGAAAAATATTTAATAAAACCATTTTAATTATATGTGCATATTAATCATAAAATTGTGCAGAATGAATTATTGGGACATTTTCTCATTTAGAAAAAAACAGAAAAAAAGTTGTTAGAATTTTTTATACATTAATACATAGGAGAAAATATGACAGTCAGTATTATTTGGGATAACTTCAGCAGCTTTTAGTGAAGATTGAGCTCATCAAAATAAAATCCATTATATCTGTAAAATTACTTCATGCTCATTATATAGTGCCTTCACCTGGAGTTGAGAGCCCAAAAGTCTCCCACTATCAACTGTTCCAAGCCCAAGGTCCAACTTCAGAAGAATCAATATCTCTGATCACATGTTAACTTGAACATACATATTTACAGAGAGTTCATATACTTACCATCTGCAGTAGAATAAACTAGAACTTTAATACCAGAAGTCAGGTAAAAGACTAGAGTAAGCCATGCTCTTTCAGACATAATAAATAACACCTCAAGACTAGAGAGACGGCTTAGTAGTTAAGAGCACTGACTGTACTTGCAAAGACTTGGATTTGGTTCCCAGCACCTATATGGTGGTTAACCATCTGGAACTCCAGTTCCAGGGGATCTGACATCCTTTTCTGGCCTTCATAGGCACTATACATATATGGTACACTTAAAAACATGCAGGCAAGATTATATA
>NW_008334565.1:0-764 GCF_000622305.1 Nannospalax galili | reverse complement strand
TTAACATTTTTAAAGCAGAAGCCAACTGAGGCTCTTCCAGACTTCATACTAGGAGTGCAGGCAAGCTTAGAAAGAAAAATAACAGATCCTGCAGCCAAAACAACACTTTTGAACAGCCTTGTCTGGGAAGGGATGACCTCTGACCCCTGAGCACAGACAAGCATGCCAGGGACTAAAGAATGAACATTATGATAAGTGGATTGTGGCTACCCATGACATTGGGACTGCCACGTACCAGGCTTCCTCCCTTGCCCAAGCCCTTATAACCACAACTCAGACCAACTCAAAATGCTTTAAATGTTGAGAAACTGGACACTGGATAAAAAATTGCCCCCAAAATAACTCAGCTGCCACTCGACTCCCTAAAACCCTCTGTCCCCACTGTAAAAAAGTCTTTCACTGGAAAAAGGATTGAAGATCTAAAAATGATAGAGATGGCAAGCCTTTGCCACCTTTAAACTCCATCAGGGGCAGCACTCAGCCCCACTAACAAGAGGGATGCCACAAACATTGTGGGTAACCAGTATTACAGAAAATGCCCATCCAAAATTAACCATAAAAATAGACAATAAACCTTTCAAATGCCTCCTTGACACTGGGGCTGACAGAACCATCTTAAGGCGATCTGAGGTTCCTCCACACTGGGAATTAATACCAGGACCCCAACTAATAGGGGTAGGGGGAGCCTCCCAAGCATTCATCACCAAAAATTACTATAAATGGGAAGACCCTGATGGAGAAGTTGGAACAATAAGACCCCTGAT
>NW_008334564.1:315-690 GCF_000622305.1 Nannospalax galili | reverse complement strand
GATCTGTTATGTAAAATTTGTCAGTAGATTGTAGGAATAATATGTTTCCCTTTGGTTTTTGTGACTAGCTAGGCATTGTTTCTCTCTTGTATCGTTTCCTCCCTCTATCATGGTTTTCCCACTTAAGGTGCCCCCCACTTTCCCCCCTTTCTTCCTTACTAATACCCTTGCTCCTATGATCCTACCCCTGTTGAGCTTCTTCTTTCTCCTTATCCCCTAGGTTCCTCATATACCCTTCCCTCCCCCCTCCCTTAGACTAACCCAGTTTTTATCCATATCTCCCGTATTAAGGCCTGTTACCTACTATTCTTCTCCTTCAGGTTATTTCTTTTCCTTTACCTCACTGTTTCCTTACCCTTGTCCTGGTTCCTGGAG
>NW_008334564.1:0-229 GCF_000622305.1 Nannospalax galili | reverse complement strand
CTCACTTAGTATAACAGTTTCTAGTTCCATCCATTTACCTGCAAATTTCATGATTTCATCTCTCTCTACTGCTGAGTAAAACTCCATTTTTATTTGATGGTTCATGGTGGCAAAATGTCCTGAGCCCATGTTTATTTCAAACTTTCAAGCAATTTGCTTTACTACATATTTTTTGTTTATTAGAAGAAACATTTCATTACAACAGTATTAACCTATTCAATAACATTTT
>NW_008334563.1:5252-7294 GCF_000622305.1 Nannospalax galili | reverse complement strand
CCAGGCATGGTGGCACATGCCTCTAATGCCAGCATTTCTGAGGCAGAAGTCAGTGGATCTCTGTCAGTTCAAGGCCAGCCTGGTCTACCTAGCAAATTTCAGTCCAGCTAGGGCTACAGGGAGACTCTTTCTCAAAAAGACAAAAAAAATCTTTATTCAGACACAACTTATATATCAAAAGTTTATCCTTGAGCATTGATGAGTTTTGACAGATGCATACATCCAAGCATAACTCACAAGATGTGTGTGAGTGTGTGTACACACCCACACCCACCCCCCCACACATGAAGTTTAGATGTTATTGGCTTCCATGTATGCATATGTTGTATATGTGGATGTGAGAGATGAGCGTGAGATGTGAATATTGCAAATTTGAGTTATTATTGAATTATTATGCAGTTCTTCCCACTTACGACCAGTAGGAGGGTCTGGAGAGGTGATTCAGTGATTAAGAGCACTTCCTGCTCTGGCAGAGGTCCTGCATTCAGTTTCCAGCACACACATCGGGCAGCTCACAACTGCCTGTAACTCTGACTCCAGAAAATCCAACGTCCTCTTCTGGCCTCCATGGGAACCCACACTCACAAACATATGTGCATAATTTTGAAATAAAACAAATCTTCTTTAAAGACCAGTATAGAGTCACATAGCCATTTCCACAATTAAGTTACTGAATAATATCATTACCACAGGAACTCCCTCCAACTGCCTCTTTGTAGTCAGGGAACTAGTGATGTATTCTCTGTCCTTACAGTTTGCCTTGCTCAGGATGTCATTTAAACTCAATCATAGAGTATAATCTTCTGGCTTATTTTTACTCAATGTTGTGCCTTTTGAATGCACCCATAGTGCATTCTTTTTGTTGTTAACTAGTATTTAATTATTTGGATGTCTCACAGTTTATGTATTTGGCCATTAAAGGGCATTTGAGTTGTGTTCCATTTTTGACAATTATAAATAAAACTGCTATATATATTTTTGTACAGCATTTTGTATGAACATCAGTTTTCGTTTCTCTAAGATAATAAATACATGAGAATGGAATTTCTATGTTATGCAATAGATATATGTCTAAATTTATAAGAAATTGCAAAACTGTTTTCATTTTTGTATTTCCTACAATAGTGTATGAGAGTTCCAGTTACGTTGCCTCCTTATTATTATTTGATATTATCAGGATAGTTTGTTTTGGCTTTAGTTTTTATTTGTTAGTTATTCTAGTCAATGTATAATAGTTGACAATTATGGTTTTAAGTGTACTTCCCTAATCTTGTCACATATGCATTTACCATATGTATATTTTTATTTAATAAGATGGTGTGATGATCATTGTCAAGTAGGCACAGTTTCGAACCACTGTGAAAACATCCCCTTGGCTGTGTCTAAGAGTGTGTTCCCAGTTTAGCTGAGCAGGGAAGGCCCATCCTGAATGTGGGTAGACTAAATTATAAGGAGAAAGTAAGCTGAGCTCTAGCAATCCTCTCCCTCTCCTTCTCTCTGCCATGCAAGGCGGAAGCCATTTCAAATTTTTGTTGCCATGTCTTCTCATGATGGACTGAACCCTCAAGTTATGAGCTGAAATAAACCTATCAACTCTTTTTGGAGACAAGAACTCAGCATGTAGCCCTGACTATCCTGGAACTCACTATGTACACCAGGCTGGACTCAGGCACACAGATATCCATCTGCTTCTACCTCCAGAGTACTGAACTTTCCTTTCTTGAATTGCTTTTGTTGGCTATTTTCTTCACAACAATAAGAAAAGCAATGAATACAAATATCTTCCAATATTTGGGCCATTTTTTTCACCAAGTATTTGTTTTCCTGTCATTGAGTATTGAGTTATTTTTATATTTTCTTTATATTGTTTTGATCATGTATATGATTTGCTACTGTTTTCTTACAATCTGTTATTGACTTTTTTTCAGAGATTTCGTTTTTGGCATCATATATGAAAATTTACTGTAAAACCCAAGATAATAGAGATTACTTTCAATGTTTTCTTTTTAAACCTTTATGACTTTGCATTTCATTTATGGTCC
>NW_008334563.1:2593-4468 GCF_000622305.1 Nannospalax galili | reverse complement strand
ATATTTTACAGTGGAACTTTTTGAAAATATGGGAGCATGATCTGACATTATGTCATGTGAAATGCATTTAAAAGTACTAGGGAAAGTTTAGCTTTAATAGAAGACTCAGGGAACAAGATAAACTACATGAGCTAGATTCAAACATTTGTGATATTTCAGTATGGATCATCAATATTACTTACCCTATCCATAATGAAATTAGAGAACTAATCCAGAAGTCAAAATTTTGATTAATACCCCAGGGGTTTAATCAGAAGTCCTGGGATACTTGTGAAAATCAAGCTGTCATCATCAACTTTGGAAGCATTTCTGGGACTTTTCATTCAAATGCCAGTTTTTGTCTTCAAAAATGCCAGGCAAACAATGAATAAATAGCTAGGCACAGTGGCATACCCCTTTAATCCCAGCACTCAGGAGGCAGAGACAGGTGGATACCCATGGGTTTGAGGTCAACCTGGTCTATATAGGGAGCTCCTGTCTCAAAAACAAACAAACAAACAAGGGGGTGGGAGATGACTCAGTGTTTAAGAGCATTGATTGCTCTTGAGGAGGACCCAGGTTCAGTTCCCAGCACCCATGTAGTAGCTAACAATTGTCTACATCTCCAGTTCCAAGGGATCTGGTGCCCTCTTCTGACCTCCACAAGTGTTGTATGACATGGGTGCACTTGCATACATATAGGCAATACACTCATACACACAAAATAAAACTAATTTTTAAGAAACAAATAAGTAAACAAATAAATAGCAGACAGAGGAAGGCAAATCCTGGTCCAGCAAGGTGTGAAAGGGAATTAGTTCCTGGAGGTTCCAGCTTCCTGTTCCCTTTATGTGAGAGCTTTAACCAGACTCCGCAGGCCCCCTCAAGAAGAGCCCCAGGGAGTTTGACTTCACTGTACGTCCAACAAAACCAAAGGAAACACAAAGCTACCCACAGCAAGAGAAAGAGCACATGGTAAAGCATTCATTTCATAAAGCATCTAATCGTATGTTCAAACAGTGGAAAAACCAAGCTGGTGAAAACACTGCTCTCTGATGAGAAAATGCTCTGTGCCTCCAAATCTCATTACTAGGGATGACCACTGTTCAGCACAGCATACCATTAACTGTCCTGTGCAGAGGCAAACATGAATTTTTTTATAAACCAGGCTTCCTGCTTTTATATCACACATTTTAAGTGCCCATTGTGTTTATAGCTTTCTCACTATCTGAAGCAGTTTAAATGGCTGTACAGTATTAAATCAATAGACTAAATCGCAATTTATTTCACCACTTTCTTCTTGGATATACAGAATGCATCCCATGTAACCTACCTATTAATGTGATTACTTGATAAATGTTCTTCTGTCCCAAAACATGAAACATAGGGGCTATATAAAGCAGTTAAGATAGTTCAGCAGTTAAGAACACTGGCTGATCTTCCAGAGGACCTGGGCTCAGTTTCCAGCACCCACACTGGCAGTTAACAACCATTCATCCAGTTCCAGGAAATTTGATGCCACCTTCTGGTTCCTCAGGTAATACAGGCACACTGTGCACTGGGCTGGAGAGATGACTCTTGCAGAGGGTTCAATTCCCAGCACCCACACGGCAGCTAACAACCATCCTTAACTCCAGTTCCAGTGGATCCAATGCCCTCTTCTGACCTCCTCAGGCATTGTGTGACATGGGTGCACTTATATGCATGCAAGCAATACCCTCATACACATAATATAAAAAATAATAAATAAAATATTAAATAATAATAAAAATTTGAAAAAATAAAAATAAACTGGGCATGGTGGCACATACCTTTAATCCCAGCACTCAGGAGGCAGAGGCAGGCAGATCTTTGAGTTCCAGTGCAGCCAGGGTTACATAGTGAGACCTTGATTAA
>NW_008334563.1:0-1655 GCF_000622305.1 Nannospalax galili | reverse complement strand
ATGTTTATGATACTAGATAGTAAATAGTTGCTTTTATCTCCATAGAAGGCACTACCTTTATGCTATCCAAACAATATGAAAGACTCATCCAGAACAAAGATGGGAAAATGACTTTGTTCATAAGATATGTAGAAATATGATAGACTCATGGGGAGTTCTCAGAAGAAACAGAGGAAGAAAAATATTGAAAGGGAGGAAGGGCAGGGAAGAGGAAGATACAGCATTTCCAAGTGTTTTAAGTGGTGTGTGTGTGGGTGTGCGTGCGTGTGTGTGTGTGTGTGTGTGTGTGTGTGTGTGTGTGTGTGTAAACATGTACTGCCACAACATGTTTGCGGCAGTCAGAGGACAACTTCTGGGAGTCCGTTCTCTCTTCCCACCATGCAGGTCTAGGATCAAGCTCACTAGGATTAGCAGCAAGCACTTTTACCCCCTGAGCCATCTCACTGGCACTTGAAGAGTTAAAGCTGAACTTCTTCATATAAGTAGAGCAAAGCTGATGTTAGAACTGAGAGCAGTAAAGCAAAGTCCTGCTTGTATATTAAAACAGCAGAAACATGATGGCTAGAGAGGACACTCATCTTCATCTCCAAGAGCAAGTTCAAGCTACATAATATTACCTCAGATGTGTGGAGGCCTCCCTCCAGCTCTGCCTTTTTCACAGCAATACAATTGCCCTCACTCTTTTCAGATTCGAACTTGATTCTAAAATGTCTTTATTCTAGATTACAGACAAGACTGGACATATTTTCAGGATTGTTCAAAAATAAAATTAAAGGGATATGGTTATATTGAAAAATGAATAAAGATCATGCAATATTTATTCTGTGAGCTGGAGAGATGGTTCTATGGTAAAGAACACTGGTTTCTCTTACAGAGGATCTTACAGAGGATCAGTATGGTTATATTGAAAAATGAATAAAGATCATGCAATATTTATTCTGTGAGCTGGAGAGATGGTTCTATGGTAAAGAACACTGGTTTCTCTTACAGAGGATCTTACAGAGGATCAGTATGGTTATATTGAAAAATGAATAAAGATCATGCAATATTTATTCTGTGAGCTGGAGAGATGGTTCTATGGTAAAGAACACTGGTTTCTCTTACAGAGGATCTTACAGAGGATCAGTATGGTTATATTGAAAAATGAATAAAGATCATGCAATATTTATTCTGTGAGCTGGAGAGATGGTTCTATGGTAAAGAACACTGGTTTCTCTTACAGAGGATCAAGGTTCAGCTCCCAGCACCCACATGGTGGCTAAGAACTGGCTGTAACTCAAGTTCCAGGGGATCTGATGAGCTCTTCTGGCCTCCATGGGCATTGCATACGTATGCTGCACTTACATGCATGCAAAACACTCATATGCATAAATAAATAAATAAATAAATAAATAAATAAATAAAATATTTTAAACAACTGTTTCTAAGCAGCAGTAATAATAATACTTTGCGTCTTTTGATGAATACCTTTTCAGCAGAATTGACAATGACAACAACCTTTGTTATAAGCACTATTAGTCACACCTACATCACTGTGGTCGGGCAGCATCAGTCTAGACACCTCCTAGCACAGTGGCAATGGCACCTCCACTGGATTTTGGCCCAGGAGGCAAATTGCAAACATCACAGGGCATGAGACCATTTTATGAGGAGCA
>NW_008334562.1:0-493 GCF_000622305.1 Nannospalax galili | reverse complement strand
CTCCCATTCTGTGGGTTTTCTGTTTGCTTCCCTGGTTGCCTCCTTTGATGAACAGAAGTCTTTAGTTTAATGAGGTCCCATTTGTTAATTCTTGCCCTTCTTTCTTGAACAATTGATGTCCAGTTTAGAAAATCCTTTTGTACACCTATATCTTGTAGGTTTTTCCCAATGTTTTCTTTTAACAGTTTCAGAGTTTCAGGCTTTACATTGAGATCTTTGAGCCATTTGGAATTGACTTTTGTGCAGGGTGAAAGATAGGGGTTTAGTTTCATTCTTCTATAGGTGGAGATCCAGTTTTGCCAGCACCATTTGCTGAACATGCTGTCTTTCCTCCAGTTAATGTTCTTGGCCCCTTTGTCAAATATCAGGTGGCTGAAAACGTATTTACTCATATTTGGGTCTTCAATTTTGTTCTATTGATCTATGGGTCTGTTTTTGTGCCAGTACCATGTTATTTTTATGACTATAGCTCTGCAATACAGCTTAAAATCTG
>NW_008334561.1:0-542 GCF_000622305.1 Nannospalax galili | reverse complement strand
ATTAAAAGCAAGCAGGCCACTAACCATAACATTGGTAAGGGTCACAGGTGGTCGTCCCCCACCCACTGGAAAGTCTAGAAACCTTTCTGGAGTTTCCTATTGGCCTATTTAGGATGGGACCTGGGATGTTAAAACCTCCAAGGACCAACAGTTGTGAACTCTAGGACCCTCTTCTCAGTTTTCTGGAAGTCCTAGAGGGATCAACACCCTGACCTGCCTACTCTCAAATGCATGAGCTGCCTTCTGCCTTTTGGATAAATGAATTGTTGTTTTCTTTTGAAACAGGGTCTCACGTATGTAGCCCTGTCTGGCCTTGAACTCACAGTGTACACCATGCTGGATCAAATCTGTCACAGCCCTCCTGACCTGGCACCAGGCCTCATTGGATAAATGAATTCTCATCCTGTATCGTTCACCTCGTCATAACAGGACCTGAGGGACATCCCTCTTCTCCCTGGCGTTCCAGGGGCCTCACTATGAGGTGACAACACCCCCTCCCTTGGACGACAGTTGTGGGGTTCTGACACTGGGTGTGGCGCTCA
>NW_008334560.1:2313-6799 GCF_000622305.1 Nannospalax galili | reverse complement strand
TCTGCCTTCTGAACCTTAGTGTGTCCTCCTGAAACATGGAGCAGACCAAGACTTCTGGATGGGATACCATATATTTTCAAAATTGAATTTGTGTCTGGTAGTATATTTGAATGTGGGCACCCAGTTGTAATTTATGATATTTAGTGCTTGAAAACAGATGAAATCCATCAGGGCAGAGACCCAGGCCAAAGGGTTACATACACGAAAGACGCCCATCTCTCACCTTTATGCTCTTCTTTTCCACCATCTTCGCTGAGTAAATCTGAAGTTTGAATGTGTCATTCCCTGGCAGTGACCCCTATTAGATTTATTCATCACCCTATGGATAGAAATCAAAACCCATAGTGGCTGCAGCAGGGAGCTCTGGAGCTGTGATTTTCTTCCGAATTGGCCCAAATAAAGAAATGGGATAGGTCCTGTATTCTGGGTTGACCAGCCATCTGCTTGTGACTACCCAGACAGTAGCTGTCAACTTGGATAAGGCATTTCTAACATTCAAGTGACAAATAGACAAGGAAAAACTGCTAATCTCAAGAACTGAAGTGCTCTGTTTTAGATCTATAAACATAGCCAAGGCCATCCCTCGGAGTTCTCTTGTCTCTACAAAGATTCCATCTCAATGTGACTTAATAGAACATGGAAAGAGTTTTCTTTAGACTACATTCCTCAGAGTTATCTGTGCCCAGGAACGTTTCGAGTGGGTCCCACAGTGACAGAGATGCTGGATGATGGGATTGCCTGGAGACACTATCTGATGCTCTTTTAGGTTTCTATAGGTCAGCATGAAATTAACTGTGGAGGAAAGTGGTTTGAAAATAGGCACAAATGCCCAAATAATTGGAAAAGATATATAACAAGGGACACTACCTTCATTGTTCTGTACTGGGTTTGAGGCTGAGTGATTTAATCAATATGTTTTTCTCTAAAATCTTAATCTGGAAGATAATACTTTTATTTGTTTGTTGTGGTAGATCACTAGACAGTGACACAAAGTAGGGACTAATAAGAGACACATCTTTCTCCCTGTCACGATGTCCACTGTTCTTCACTGTCTAGATCTTTACAGAATATTACTTTCTTCTAACCAAGTCTTACAGAAAGCGTACCTATATTCAGAATGAGTATCCCTTATCCAAAATGCTTGAGAACAAGATAATGGAATTTGTGACAAAGTTCTATAATGAGCATTTTTAACATTTTATTCTCAGATTTAAAAACTTACATGCTATATTCTTGGGGGTAGTTTTGTGTTAGGAAATAGGTGACATGTAGATCCTATCTCTGCACACTCGTAGTGAAGGTATTTGTGTCTTTTACATGTTTTCATTGTTGGGAATAATGCTACATTTGGAACTACTGAACAGGCCATTAAAGGAGAGATGAAGACTCTTGCTGTGCCTCTAAAGACATTGATCCCAAAGATGAACAGGATCACCCAGAAAGAGCATAGGAATTTCAGACATTATTAGAATGGAAGACATGAGAATGGGAGACCTTTACAGCTCCTCATGAGGTGGGGATAATATAGACAGTTGGAGGCTTTCCTCAGAATCCCATCAAGGCTGGAAGATCAAGAACACTACCAGGATCATTGAGGACAGACAAAAATGCATGTGTGTCTAACAAGGAGATTATGTATCTTCCCCTCACTGTCAGTGTCACCCCTGCTTCATAAAGAGATATCAGTTATGGGTGGGGTACTGTGGCCCAATCCCAGGCCCTCTCCGTCCTGTTCTTATTGAAGCAGGTTATGCTTATGACCCCCACACCTGAGCCTTCACCTCTGGGGACAGGCTACTTAACAATGATGTTGCTGGCAGTTAGGGCAAAGCTTATTGGAGAAATCAAATTCATCTTGGTCAGTCTTTCTTGAAATCTTGCTCTTTCAAACTCATAATCTTGACCAGCAGGGACTGTTTAGGGCACTGATGTCTTCAGGTATTGTAGGGTATCCAACAACATCAGGTTATGCTTATGACCCCCACACCTGAGCCTTCACCTCTGGGGACAGGCTACTTAACAATGATGTTGCTGGCAGTTAGGGCAAAGCTTATTGGAGAAATCAAATTCACCTTGGTCAGTCTTTCTTGAAATCTTGCTCTTTCAAACTCATAATCTTGACCAGCAGGGACTGTTTAGGGCACTGATGTCTTCAGGTATTGTAGGGTATCCAACAACATGGTCACTTTATTTTGCCCACCCTTCTCTCCTTAATTTCCCCCTGGTATCCACTGCAGAACACCGTGATTATGCACTTGCGGCGTATGGATGATATTGATAGACCCAAGTCATGTTTTGCAATTTGTGCTTAATGTCTGGAGCAGACGGTGGCATACAGGAGTCCTGCAAGATTACTATCGTTCTACTGCCTGAACCTCTGAGATGGTATATTTGATTATGGCCTCTCTGATTTTTTGCAAGCTACATGGGTCTTTTCTACTCCTTGGGTACCTAAGAAAGTTTGGGGTACTTAACAGGTTTAGGGCTGGTTCACCTTTAGTCATATAAGATACACAGTGACTTAGTTATTTTTTGGTGGGTGTGATTTCAAAAAAAAGAAAAAAACATGGCCAAGGAAACATATAGGAGAAAGGGTTTATTTGGGTATGGATCCAGAGGTTCAGAGATCCATCAATGGTGGGGAGGCACAGTGGCAAAGCTGGCCAGAGCAGAATGCCAAGGGATCACATCTTCAAGCAGATACAGGAAACAGAGAGAGAAAATAAAGCGGGGCTTAAGAATGTTTAAAGCCCACAGTGTTGTACTTCCACCACGAAGGCCAGGCCTCTTAAAACACTCCAGATCTTCACCAGTGACACGACACAACATGCTCATTTGGAGCCTATGGGGGACATTTTCATTCAACACCCCCATAGGCTCATGACCATTCCACATGCAAAATGCACTCAGTACACCTTCGAAAGTCCTCATAGCCTTTACCAGTCTCAATAATGTTAGGTCCCTAAGATGGTGATACAGCTGCCCTTGCATGAAAACAGCCTCAGAGAGCACTTCCAGGAAAATAGAAATGTAAACACAGCATTTCTTACAAACCCTGTGACTTGGGGCTGGAGAGATGGATCAGTGGTTAAGAAAACTGGTTGTTCTTGCAGAAGACCGTGTTCGAATCCCAGCACCCACATGTCAGCTAACAACTGTCTGTAACTCCAGCCCCAGGGGTTCCAATGACTGCTTTTCACCTCAGTGGGCATTGCATGACACAGCTGCACTTACCTACAGGCAGACAATACAAGCATACACATAAAAAATAAATACATCCATAAAAAGCACTCACCAGTCAGAGGCAGGTGGGTCTTTGAGTTCAAGGCTATCCTTGTCTGCATAGTGAGTTCCAGGCCAGCTGTAGTTACAGGGAGACCCTGTCTCAAAGACCAAAAACAGTATCTGAGTTGGTTACTTAAGGACCTTATTTGTTACATACCTTTTGGTTTGGGTTTGTTTTCATAGTGTTTGTTTTAAGATATCTCTTTGGTTTACTTCTACTCCAGAGAGCAATTTATCTCTGTGTTTAGATGTGTTTATATAGAAAAAACATTTTCCAAATCTATGTAAAATATTTCTAAACCTTTAAAGGAGACTTGGTCATTTAAAACCTGCTTCAAGGCTTGAGGTAAAATCTAAATTGCTTGGTAAATTTGTTCACGAATATTGTTAAAAGGGTTTGTTAAATTCTGAGCAGGGTTATAGTACAGTTGTCCTTTAGTGATTATGCTGGAGGTTGGGTGCCAGTTGCTTCTCTTTACCTTGTGTTTATACAGTTTCCTTGATAGACCACTCTCTGAAGTATGAGGTCTACCTGGGAACTTAAAGCACAATGTGTACATGGGTAGTATTAACTCATTTATTTTATATAATAAGATGATGTTGCACAGTACTCGAGTCAAAGAACTACAATCTTCATGATTTCAGCTGTGCCTGCTAATAAAAGGTTATCACAGTTGGACTTGCTAATGATTATTATTTCTTCATTAATGAAATTCATTTTAAACAAACTTATTAAAAGGTCTGAATAGCTTTATCGAGATACAGAGATGTTAATTTTCAGTCCACTCCTGACTTGTACTGCACAAGGGCTTACGGATTTGTATTAAATGGGTACAAACAGGTATTGTGTTACTTATAAGTACTGAGAGATGTCTTTTATGTTTGTCTGTATTGTGCAAATGTTACTTTTGGCATCTCTTTTACCCATAACAAGAATGATTTGACTCAAGAAAAACTAGGTCTGCCTCTTTGAACCAGATATATGAAATCTAGAAGAAAACACTTTCTGTACAGCTTGGTCTGAATTCTGATCAGTTTATTCCTGTCGAAAGATATGTGATATAATGCCTCCCTTCCTTCTGAAAACTGTAAATCAGAATATAGAAAACTAAAAGGAGACTGCTTCTGTTTGTAACAGAACAGCTTTCATTTGTGACAGACTTAGGAAATTCTTGTTTTAAGGTCCGTTTCCTGAGCTGTG
>NW_008334560.1:0-2294 GCF_000622305.1 Nannospalax galili | reverse complement strand
GAATGTTTGAGTTTCGTTCAAGCTTTATCTATATAGTACACAGTAATTAAAGGTACCAGGCTTGTGCAACTGACCTTCTTGGATGATTAATAACCATAGTTAAAGGCCCAGACAAATCTGGACAAAGGGGCTTATGGGACAGTTTTGTTCCTTGCCCTGGAAAGCCAACAGTGTCCCAGGGGACTATGGGACTCTCTGGATATTTTCTGTAACTGTGAAGAGTCACCTGTCCTCTTTTTCAGGGAGGTCATGGAGACCCCACCAGAGGGACACAAACCAGTGTCCAGATTGCAAAGAGCAGGGTCAACACAGAGGAAACATTTCCTCCATGCTTCCAAGTGAAGCCCCATTCAAGCAGGACCTCTTGACTTGTCTTCACTTAGATGAAACTGGTCAATAAAAAAAAGCCTAAGGAGCCAGGGGCTCTTCCCCACAAGCCACATGACCCCTGAGGACCAGATCGTCAGCTGACCTTAAAATAAATGTAGATTGGTTTATTTTTGACAAATGCCTGGTCTTAAATACCCAAAAAGAAAGTATAATCAAAAAATAGTAATTAGTATATTTCTTTTAAGAGTCCAAAGGCCTGCATTTCCCAGACATTAGACTTAAGTCTAGGTAAAATGTTATTTAGACAATTATTTTTCAGTAGTGATTTTTATTTTTAACAAGAAAATGCTGCTCAGGTGTAAGACTTCCAATCTTGGTCTCTAATACCGGAGTGGTCACCTGCGGGTATTATTGTTCTAAAATGATGGCTAAATTTATTTTCTCTCCTTGTCTAGAAGACTTATTCTAGCCACTCCAACAGTCATCAGAGTACATGAAAGCAAATCCTGAGTTCATCACTCTCGAGTCCAGCCTTGGCAGCCCATAGAAAAATGAAGAGGAACCCAATAGATGGATGCTTTTACAAGCCCTCATCAAGAAATATCAATGGGCTTTAATTTGGACATTTAAAATTTGACCTGTTCCGTTTTTTTCTGGTTCCCTGTCTAGAGCTTGTAATGCTAACTCTTTGTGGGAAGCGGGCATGGCCGAGTCGGCCAAAGATGGTGCCCTGGCTGACCGCCAAGCCTCGTAACCCTCGCTTGTTACTCCAGAACGCGCAAGCGTAATGCGCCCGATCATGCGCCGCCTACCTGATCTATGACATCCTCGAGCGTGGTCTGACTGTGTGGACCAATGAATTGTCTCCACCGCTGTATGCTGCGTGCATGCATGGTTGTGATTGGTCCTTGGGGAAGATATAAGGGATTGTGCTGCGCAATAAAGTTGGTAGAAGCTTGAACCCTGCGTTGGTGTCCGTTTTGTCCTTGCCTCAACTCTGCTGGTTGGAGTCACAGTTAGCGGCAGTTGGTGGCCCGTACAGGGACCCTGATGCTCTGGAGTTGTAATTAAAAAACAAAACAATAGTGCTAGCAAAAGTTCCCCCTAAGAGGGAATGAAGGGAAAGTTTCCACAAGGTGGAACAGAGACTAAAGATCCCTAGGAAAAGGGACGGAGACTAAAGATCCCTAGGAAAAGGGACGGAGAAGCAACCTAGAGAAAATGGGTGCTGGCGGATCGAAAGCGAAAGTGCACATCACGCTAGTGCAGCTTTTAAAGCGTGGCAGGATTAAGCTGAAGGCTGAGACGGTTTTGGACTTTGGTGCGGACCTGTTTAGCAGAAGAAACTGGGAAGTATGAGGCAGATATAGCTCAAGGGCTCAAGGTTTAGAAGAAGCAAAAGAGGAAGCGTCTCAACTCAGTGCATGTTGTGCTTCTTCAGAAGTAGAGGAGGAAGAATATGATTCTGAGGATTTAGACAGCATTATGGAACAGCTGAGAATTACTGATAAGAAAAAGAAAAAGGAAAAGGTTGAGCCTAGTGCTCCTCCTTGGGACAGACACTGTCCGGAAGCCATGCCCTCTATAGAGGGGAGCCGTCGCACGCTTAATGCGGGCATATGGCGCCATCTCGTGTCTAGTTATGGAGCTTTTCCAGTGTTTGATGATCAGAACAATCAAAGATATCACGAGCCCCTGGATTGGAAAATAATTCAAAGGTTAAAAGAATCTGTGGCTACCTATGGGATACAAGCAGCTTATACTACAACTAAGGTTGAGAGCCTTACTAGACATGCTATGACTCCTTTTGATTGGCAAAATCTCTGTAGGGCTGTTCTTTCAGGGGGCGAGTATTTAAAATGGAAATCTGCTTACCTGGAATATTGTGTAGAACTAGCAGCTGCTAATGTGGTCAATGGCCAGCCTGCATGGAATGTGGATATGCTTATGGGGCAAGGGGTTTT
>NW_008334559.1:391-990 GCF_000622305.1 Nannospalax galili | reverse complement strand
AGAATATTCACTGGAGGAAAGACAGTATGTTCAGCAAATGGTGCTGGCAAACTGGATCTCCACTTGTAGAAGAGTGTAACTAAACCCCTATCCTTCACCCTGCACAAAAGTCAAGTCCAAATGGATCAAAGACCTCAATGTAAAGCCTGAAACTCTGAAACTATTAGAAGAAAACATTGGGAAAAACCTACAAGATATAGGCGTAGGAAAGGATTTTCTAAACCGGACATCAATTGCTCAGGAAACAAGGGCAAGAATTGATAAATGGGACCTCATTAAACTAAAAAGCTTCTGTACATCAAAGGAGACAACCAAGGAAGCAAACAGAAAACCCACAGAATGGGAGAAAATCTTCACCAGAGACACATCCTACAGTAGTTTAATATCCAGAATATATAACGAACTCAAAAAACAGAGAACCAAGACAAGAAGCAATCCAGTTAAAAGATGGACTAAGGAGCTGAACAGAGAGTTCTCAAAAGAAGAAGTAAAGATGGCTATGAAGCAAATTAAAAGATGTTCAACATCACTAATAATTAGGGACATGCAACTTAAAAACACTTTAAGATTTCATCTTACCCCAGTCAGACTGGCTAAGA
>NW_008334559.1:0-189 GCF_000622305.1 Nannospalax galili | reverse complement strand
GTACATCCATGTTTGTTGCTGCTCTTTTCACAATAGCTAAGAGATGGAAGCAACCTAAGTGTCCCTCAATTGATGAGTTGATAATGAAAATGTGGTTCATTTATACTGAGTTTTACTCACCAGTAAAGAAAGATGAAATCATATGAAATTTGCAGGTAAATGGATGGAACTAGAAACTGTTATACTAAG
>NW_008334558.1:0-531 GCF_000622305.1 Nannospalax galili | reverse complement strand
GAAGGTGCGGGGCGGCTAAAGCTGGGTTTCTGTGAGTCGATGATGGAAGGATAGCTCCCCCCAGGGAGACTGGATCATAGGCAGTAAGACACAGGACTCAGCTCTGATCTCAGTGATACAGCTACTTTATTCTCCTGACTCTGCCGATACGAGCAATTGGCGGCCCAGATGACCAACAGTATCAATACTGGCCATTCTCCTCTAGCGATCTTTACAACTGGAGGACCCAAAACCCCCCATTTTCTGAAGACCCCAAGTGTCTTATAGGTTTGGTGGAATCTATTATGTTCACTCATTGCCCCATGTGGGACGACTGCCAGCAGCTGCTCCACACCTTCTTCACCACTGAGGAGAGGGAGCGGATCCTTAATGAAGCCAGGAAGAACGTCCTCAGAGAAAATGGGAGGCCCACTACTCTTCAACCCGCCATCGACGAGGCGTTCCCCCTCACGCGTCCAGATTGGGATTTTAGGACAGCAAAAGGTAGGGAGCATCTTCGAGTCTATCGCCAGACTCTAATGACCGGTCTCC
>NW_008334557.1:0-328 GCF_000622305.1 Nannospalax galili | reverse complement strand
CAGCTCCTTAGCCCACCTTTTAATTGGGTTGCTTTTTGTCTTGGTTCTCTAATTTTTTAGTTCATTTTAAATTCTGGTTGTTAAACCTCTGTCGGATGTGTCACTGGTGAAGATTTTCTTCCATTCTGAGGGTTTTCTGTTTGCTTCCTCGGTTGTTTCCTTTGAAGCTTTTTAGTTTAATGAGGCCCCAGTGGTTAATTCTTGCCCTTGTTTGCTGAGCAATTGATGTCTGGTTTAGAAAATCCTTTCCTATACCTATATCTTGTAGTTTATTCCCAATGGTTTCTTCTAACAGTTTCAGAGTTTCAGGCTTTACACTGAGGTCTTT
>NW_008334556.1:0-477 GCF_000622305.1 Nannospalax galili | reverse complement strand
TCCAAAGTTCTGTGTCCAAAGTGTGGAAATGTGTGGTGTCTTCAGTAATCAAGACTTACCTTCAAGTTCTTGGAGGGAACTAAGGGAAGTGCCAATAGCATATATTGTTTGGGTCTTGGACCACCCCCCCTCAACCAACAACTCAAAGAAAAGCTTTTCATACCCGGCACTGGAGTTTTGTTGGTCCATGGCTCTTGTATACAGCGAGAATTATCACCCTGTGTGGAATAACTCCATTTAAACTCCATGTATATATGTACACACACAGACACACACACAGAGAGACAAATGTTCATGTGTGTGTGCATGCAAACATGCCTGTTTATGTTTTAGTAGACTTTTTAAAATATTTTGTTTATTTTATTTTATGTATGTGAATGTTTTGCCTGCATGTATGTAAGTGCACCTGTGTTATGCAAATCCCATAGAGGTCAGAAGACGGTGTTGTATCCCCTGGAACTGGAGTTATGGATAGTT
>NW_008334555.1:0-243 GCF_000622305.1 Nannospalax galili | reverse complement strand
ATTATTAGACATGAGGACTGGCTATCACATTGGCCCACAAAAAAGGGCTCCACCCTCTTGGGGGTAGGAGGAATAATTTCCTCACTCGAGTCTTTCCATCCCCTACAGTGGGAAGACCCGATGGGGTCCATGGTACTTTTCAGCCATTTATCACCACAGGCATTAACACTAGCCTCTGGGAAAGAGATGTGCTAGAACAATTACAGGTGTCTCTCTCCTCAGCCTGGACAAAAATTCTGACTA
>NW_008334554.1:5608-6270 GCF_000622305.1 Nannospalax galili | reverse complement strand
GATGCCCCAACTGGCCACATCCAAAGCAGCTCCCCCGAGGTCCAGCCGCTCATCCTTTTGATCCTCTCTTTTGTTGAAAAAGTATCTCCTAAATAGGCTTTCCCTGCAATGCCACAGCTATGGCTACTCCTTGGATGTAAGATGGCCCAATATCAGAACATAATCTTATATAGTCTGATAAATCACCTTTCTTTCTAAAAGGCCTAATAGCAGCTTGGCAGGCTCCACTGGCATTCTGTTTCATGAGAAGTAAACTGGCTTCACTGTCCCCCAGCAGGCGACCAGCAGTCTGTAATAATCGAGCCACGAAATCCTGATATGGCTCATCGGGACCTTGCCTGATCTTAGATAGATCTTCAGTCTGCCTGCCACTAGATGGCAGTTTATACCAGGCTCTTCGGGCTGCAGCATTGATCTGCACATAGGCAGCAACATCGTATCGCAATTGCTGAGCAGTATCCCTATATTGTCCTTCACCAGCTAACATATCAAAATCTATGGCAATATTTTGCGCTCTATTGATATTCACTGTTGCCTGGCACTGTTCCATATACTCAAATTTCCATAACAAATAATCTCCCCCTGAAAGACAAGCAGGTGCCATCTGCTTCCAATCACCAGGCGGAAGCACCTCTGTGGATAGGGAGTCTTACAAAGCCTGG
>NW_008334554.1:3387-4125 GCF_000622305.1 Nannospalax galili | reverse complement strand
GGGTCCTCTGCAAGAGCAGTCAGTGCTCTTAACTCCTGAGCCATCTCTCCAGCGCCATGTGATAATTTTTTAAAAAGAATAGGTCATGTGCACGTGGCTTCAGCGTGATGCCCAAATCCAAGTGCTACAAGAAAGTTTCCTTAATGAAAACTGCCAAGAAGGGATTGGAACTGAAACAGAACCTGATAGAAGAACTTCGGAAATATGTGGATACCTACAAATACCTGTTCATCTTCTCTGTGGCCGACGTGGGGAACGGCAAGCTGAAGGACATTCGGAACGCCTGGAAGTACTACTGGATGTTCTTTGGCAAAAACAAAGTGATGATGGTGGCCTTGGGCAAAGACAACTTGCACCAGGTCACAAAGAAGTTGAGGGGTGAAGTTGGTCTCCTTTTCACCGACTGCACAAAGAACGAGGTGAATGAGTGGTTCACAAAGTATACATAAATGAACTTTGCTTGAGCTGGGAACAGCTCACCGTGAACCTGGATCTGGGGTCTCTGGAGCAGTTCCCCCATTCCATGAAGCCAAAGCTGAAGCAGCTGGACCTGCCCACTGCCCTCAGGAAAGGTGTGGTGACCCTGCTGTCTGATTAAACAGGTGTGCAAGGAGGGCGACGTGCTGACTCTGGAGCAAGCCCATGTCCTGAAGCTTTTTGGGTATGAGATGGCTGAATTCAGAGTGGCCATCAAATACATGTGGGACACCTAGTCAGGAAGGTTCCAGCAGATGGATG
>NW_008334554.1:430-1055 GCF_000622305.1 Nannospalax galili | reverse complement strand
ACATCTTTCCCTTCCCTGACATCTTTCCCTTCCCTTCCCTTCCCTTCCCTTCCCTTCCCTTCCCTGACATCTTTCCCTTTGCTGACATCTTTCCCTTCCCCAAGGGAAAGGTGCCCCGTGCGAAATAAATCTGTATCCCGCTGAGAATTCCATCTGTGCCTCGGTGCCTCATCCATCTCCTCATGCTCTCCACCACCCGCACGCTCTCTCCTGCTTTCTACCTATCAGATGGTGCCAAAACCCGGCTCTTACTTCAAGGGACCTCGCCCGTAAAACTTTCAGACTCGCTTGTCGTTACTGGCCTCTGCGAACACCACTGATTCGGCATTAAGGTACACTTCCACCCTCTATCTCTCTCCCCTCTCCCATTCCTTTCAGCTCTCTCTCCCTCTCTCTCTCCCCCCTCTCTTCCCTTTCCCCTTCACTACTCTCCACCAGTTCTCTTTTCATCTCCTTTCCAATCAAATTCGGTCACTCCCGGTCCTCACTCAAGGCCACTGGACAGCACTGGTTTCTGCAACTGTTGAACTGTCCGGCACAGTTACTGTGTCTGTCCACACCCACCTGGGAGTCAGACCTGCCTCCCCGCCACACTCAAATCCTTTTCCCTACCTCAGCTACCTTT
>NW_008334554.1:0-420 GCF_000622305.1 Nannospalax galili | reverse complement strand
AAACCAATACTGATCATAGGACACCAAGGCAGGAGGATTTCAAGTTGTCTCTCTCTCTCTCTCTCTCTCTCTTTCTCTCTCTCTCTCTCTCCCCCCCTCTGTCTCTCTCCTCTCACTCTGTTCACTGGCTACTCTGAGCTTCATCTAGGCCTCTCCATTCTTCTCCATTCCTGGCCCATCTCAGCCTCCAAGCCCACTACCTTGTTTCCCTCTACTTTGGCTCCTACTGGCTGGTCACGCACCACATTGCAGAACCTCTCCTAACTCGTTTTTACTCGCTCGAAATCACACCAGTGTGTGGGAGGTTCCGCCCTGCCTTTGATTACAGGATGCTGTGGTCACTGGCGGGGACATGCACAACTTGTATTTCCCCCCACCCAGTGATTGCAGGACGCTGCCCTGGGGTTCGGGAATTTAACT
>NW_008334553.1:10463-14892 GCF_000622305.1 Nannospalax galili | reverse complement strand
TCACAGCCTGCTGGATTCCTGTGGAAAAGTTGCCCTGGCCAAAAAGCTGGTTATAGTTCCAACCTGTGAATCCAGGTGGTGGATCCTGTCCCTGTTGTGGTCTTAGCTGTTGATTATGTGTGTCATTTCTTTTAGCCTGCATCAGGCATTCATCTCTAAATAAAGCCTCCCATTGTACAAATAATGGACTGGGGAGGGTAGATCTACAGATATCTCTCCAGTCCTGGGGGGTTAGCAGATTAGTATTAAATGTTTGTAGTATAGATTTTTTGTCCATGGATCCCATCCCCCATCCTCACGAACAGCTTGGCGCAGCTCTTTTAAGTCTGCTGCCGGGAGTGGATACCAAGCCAGTGGACGTTGCCTTGTTATTTGTAGGTTAACGGGAAAAGCTTCTACCGATTGGGTTTTTGGGTCCTGAGGCCATTGTGTCTGGTGATTCTGGGGGCAACAACTCCCATTATCCCTGAGATTACAGAGCTGTTCAATGGCTGTGGGGTGTGGCACCACAGGTGGCGCTGGCGGAGGTGAAGGGGGAGCGGGATTTATCTGAGGATCTTCAGGAGTTTTTGAAGTCTGGGTTTTAACATCCGGGTTTGTTAAATTAGTCCATGAGGATTCATAGGGGGGAAAGGGGGGTAAAGGTCATTTTTGTTGATGGGTGGGTTTTGTCTGACTTGGTCAATTTTTATTTCTGGAGCTGTTGAATCTGTTACTGGGCAGTCTTTAGGATTTTTTTCTTTATTTTTTAGGGCTGTCGATTCTGCTGTTGGGAAATCTTCAGGGTCTTTTTCATTATTTTTTAGGGCTGTCGAATCTGCTGTTGGGAAATCTTTGGGGTCTTTTTCATTGTTTGAACACTCCTCTTTATTATCCCCTGGTGTTAGTAAGTTTTCCTCAGTCTTAGGTGGGTTTCCTAAGCATTGTGGAATGGCTGCTATTATGGGGAGAAAGGAAAGGGGCAAATGGTATCTTTCCTGGATTTCCCTTTTACAAGCCAGATAGGCAATGTTGGTCCAGACCTCTGGATCAGAAATGTCTGCTGACAGGATCCAGGGTGCAAATTGAAATACTTCATTCTAAAATTTTGAGCTTTCCTTTTGGGAAATCTTAAGTCCTCTTGATTTAAGTGGGGCTCTAAGGGAGTGAATTTGGAGGGGTTTTTTTTGTGTGATGCTGAATTACCCATTATAGAAAAGAAGTGTGGTCAGTGGTATTCAGTGTTCTTGGGGCAGCCTGCCACCAGGGGATTGATACGTTCTGACGAACACAAGCCTAGCCACAGATTTAAGGGACTGGCAACCATCCTTGTGACTTTTAACTGGTTGCTGCATTAACAGATTTTTATGAAAGTTGTAAAGGTTACTGCCTACACCCAGTTGGGCTGTCGGGGTCCGGAAAGAGGGCAGGGGGCCTTCGGCCAATATCATGGAGTCGCCCTGACCAAGAGGCTTCAGTTGCTCACAAACCTTATCCAGACCCTCGTGAAGGCAATAACCAAGATAAAGCAAAGAGAGAGAGATGGTGTGGTCCTCTGATGAGGCCCTTCCCCAGGAGAAGGTTTACGGAAAAAAAAAAAATGGCTTTTTAAAATATTTTTTTTTGTTTGTATGGTGCAAGCCACCTTGAATTTTTAAGTGCTCTGCAGCGGCTAGTTAATTTAAATTCTTACCTAACTGGTTTAGGTTGGGCTTGAGCACCCTAGGGGCAAGATAACAAAACAGATTAGGGAAGTTTATTTTAGAAGTTGACTTTAAGGCTTATATGAAGATCCCTTAGCACTTTGGGGATTTTTGTTTCTAGGGGTGTTGTTTAAGATAGAAAAGGAAAGTGGGGTGAAACGCTGATTTCTAAGGGAACATGTCTGGAATCAAAATCTCAGGTGATTCCACTCAGTCCGCTGTGCAAGCCTTCCCGCAAGTTTAAGAGATCGGCGGCCACTCTAAGAGCATTTAACTGGCAGTTGCGTTACCGATTTGTGTATTAGAAAGATGTATAGATAGGAGGTCTTGTCTACACCTGTGCAGGCAGTTGGGGTCCGTTAAGAGGACTCAGAGCCTTCAGCTAACATCAAGGAGTAGCCTTGACCAGAAAGCCTCAGTTGCTCCTTTGTCTTTAATGAAGACTCAGACCGAAAATAAAAGGTGGAAAAAGGAGAGACTGCCAGTCCCCAAGGGTGGGGCGGCTTGGAGGCAAAGCTGCCTTTACCCTCCTGGTGGGAGGTGATAGGAGAGAGATTGCCGATCTGCAAAGGTGGGGATGGCTTAAAGGCAAAGCTGCCTTTTTCCTCCTGATGGGAGGGATACTCCTGATAGGAGAGAGAGATTGCCGATGCCCTCCTGATGGGAGGGATACTCACGAACTCTGCGCATTCCAGGAGCCACACGTTCGGGCACCAGCTGTGGGAGGCTCTGGGGGCCAGCTGCAGGGGGCTCTCCCTTTCTTCGCAGGTCGTTGGCCACCAGCCCAAGAGGGCAGGGAGAGCAGAAATGGCGAACGGGGTCAGAACGGCCAGTGGGTGCTGATGGAAGACAGCCCTTCCAGGGAAACTGATCACAGGCTGATCACAGGTGCAGTGAAACAGCAGTGATACAGCTCCAGACACAGTGAAAACAGCTCCAGGCACAGTGAAAACAGCTCCGTTTATTAGTGGGAAAACTAAAGAATTTATAGTGTGGAGGCAGTAGCAAAAGCCTCAGTTGATAGGTGCTCATAGTATGCTTTATTTACATGTGGCAGTGGGCTCCTATCTTCCAGACTATCAGATAATGCCCGATTATCATATAGAAAAAACCTGGGAGTAGAAAAAACCTGGGGGTAGTTTTTACTCCAGGTAACTATGCCAAAGGTCATGTTCCAAATAAGGTCAGGCATCCGTGCTTGGTGGTGCTTTCCAGGAAGAGAGCAGGAGGCCCCCTGCTGAAAAGGGGAGTCCTTCCATTTGGTGCCGAGCCCCTTAGGGCTATCCGGACATGGAGAACTACAACCCTAACAGCAGGGTTTCCCAACACCTGTTATTTTTGCGGTCACAGGGCTGATCCTCTAATTTTCTCTGTGAATTTTGAAATGATTAATAGACTTTCATAATGAGAACTAGTCATAATGTAGCATAGAGTTTGTATAAATCTTTTATGCTACGTGTACCCAATGTTAAATTTTTTTATGCTGTCAAAATTCAAACATAGTAGGAATTTCAAAAGACAAGCAGGCTCCTGGGTGCTACTTGGCCTCTGCTCTGGACATCAAGTCATTGGAGTTTCTTAAGATGGGAAGTAGACCTGCCCTGTAGAAAGAAAACTGGGGAAGGGCAGCAGCACATTTTATGCTCTATGCCCAGTAGTGAGAGGAGCATCCTATCCTTTCAGAACCACCCACATCTTGCAGGAGGACTTTTCTGTCATAGAACAAAATGTGTGGATAGTACAGAATTGTGAGATCATATTATCAATGGAGTCTATGGAATGTTTAGGATTCTTTGACATTTGAGGATGTTTCCGTGAACTTCACCCAGGAAGAGTGGGCTTTGCTGGATCCTTCTCAGAAGAATCTCTACATAGATGTGATGCTGGAAACCTGGAGGAACTTCACTTTTACAGGTAAAAATGTCATCTTCCCTTCCCTTATTATCTTAAGGAAGAAGTATTTCTTGGAATTGGTGCTCCTCTGTAATTTGAAGTACTGAAAGGGCAGAATATGATATATAAATCAGGCATGTTTCATGTATGCTGAAGCTACAAACTAAGTTTTCAGTAATTTCTAATTCATCAAAATTTTCTTCAACTACATTTTAGGAAACAATTGTGAAGATGAGAATATTCTCCATTGTAAATGTTCTGGAATAAGTTTGTTTGTGTGTGTGTGAGTGTGTGTGTGTGTGTTAATGTGTGTTCCTGTCTATCTCTATGTGTCTCTGTCTGTCTTTGCAAACCTGTATGCATGTGCAAAAGGAGGTCAGAAGAAGTTGTTGGACTCATGGATTTGGAATTACCAGAGGTTGTGATGCTGCCAACCAAGCTATGGTCTGCTGAAAAGTAACAACAGTGGTTAAGAGTTGAGTCCTCTCTCACCAATTAAAAGTAATTTCATGATAGCATTTGTGAATAAATAAATAATGAGCACAATTTTGATGTTTTTTTATAATTAGGAAATGAAACATGTACTTCAATTTAGAAATCCTATTCAGTGTTTACAGGGCTTTTCACATGCAAATGGTACTAGGCACTCACATTAACAAATGCCACTCTTTTTTAAAGAGCCTTGTGAGAACGATATTATAGAATTATCATTCTGTTTAGTTTCCAACCACTCATATGTGGCTGAAGGCACCTACTTTACCTGATTTTGGGAACAATATATGACCTACACATTGTTATAAATAGTAGTAAATCGACTTTCACTAATATACTTGTCTTTTTTTTTTTTTTTAGAA
>NW_008334553.1:0-10332 GCF_000622305.1 Nannospalax galili | reverse complement strand
ATCTTATGAAAACAATGTGTATGGAAAAGTTTCTATGTATCACTCACCATTTAATAACCACACTACCTCTCACTCTCAGTACAAACCGTATGAGCATGAGGAGTATGGAAACAAGCCCCAGAACTCTAACTCTCTCACAAGCTGTCAAAGACATATGAGAACTCACACTGTGAATGGACCTTTACATTATAATACATTTTTAAATCATTTTGATTTCCAATGTTCGTTGGTAATAGATCCCGAAAGACACAGTGAGAAACCACTCCATAGATACAAAGAATATAGAAAGGCCTCTGCTGATGGCAGTTCACTTCAGACATCTGGAGGAACTCAGACTATAAGAAAGCATTGTCAGTGTAATATATGTGGGAAACATATGAATTCTTCCACTTCTCTTCAAGGACATGAAACAATTCATAATGTAGAAAAACCACATGAATATACACGATGTAGTAAAGCCTTTAGATATAACAATTGTCTTCAAAAGTATGAAAAAATTCATACTGGAGAGAAACCTTATGTATGCAAACACTGTGGTAAAGGATTTAAACATAAGAGAGATCTTCATTTACATGAAAAAAATCATACTGGAGAAAAACCATACGAATGTAAAGAATGCAATAAAGCCTTTGGACGTAAAAGTCATCTTCATAGTCATGAAAAAATGCATACTGGAGAAAAACCATATGAATGTAAACAATGTGGTAAGGTCTTTAGATCTCACAGATATGTTACATGAAGAAATTCATTCTGGAAGAAGACCCTATGCATGTAAACAATGTGATAAAATCTTTAGATGGTATAGTCACCTTCAAGTACATGAAAAAATTCATACTGAAGAAAAACCATATGAATGTAAACAGTGTGGGAAAGCCTTTACACTGTACAGTTTTCTTTGAGTACGTGAAAAAATTCACACAAGAGAGAAACCATATGGATGTAATCAGTGTGGCAAAGCCTTTAGATGGCACAAATGTCTTAAGTTACATGAAAACATTCATACTGGAGAAAAACCATATGAATGTAAACAATGTGAAAAAGCCTTTAGATATAAGAGTTATCTTCATTTACATGAAAAAATTCATACTGGAGAAAAACCATATGAATGTAAAGAATGCAATAAAGCCTTTGGACGTAAAAGTCATCTTCATAGTCATGAAAAAACGCACACTGGAGAAAAACCATATGAATGTAAACAATGTGGTAAGGCCTTTAGATTTCATAGATATCTTAAGGTACATGAAAACATTCACAGAGGAGAGAAACCATATGAATGTAAACAATGTGGGAAAGCCTTTAGATGGCACAAATGTCTTAAGTTGCATGAAAGAATTCACAGAGGAGAGAAACCATATGAATGTAAACAATGTGGGAAGCCTTTAGATGGCACAGATGTCTTAAGTTACATGAAAGAATTCATACTGAAGAAAAACCATATGAATGTAAATAATGTGGTAAAGCCTTTGGACATAAATGTCATCTTCATAGGTATGAAAAAATGCACACTGGAGAAAAACCATATGACTGTAAACACTGTGGCAAAGCCTTTACAGGATACAGTTATCTTCGAGAACATGAAAAAACACACAGGAGAAAAACCATATGAATGTAAACAATGTGGCAAAGCCTTTAGATGATACAAATGTCTTAAGTTACATGAATAAATTTATACTGGAGAAAAGCCACATGGATGTAAACAACGTGATAAGGCCTTTAGATGGCACAAATGTCTTAAGTTACATGAATAAATTCATACTGGAGAAAAATCTATGACTGTAAGTAATGTGAAGACTTCAGATGCCACAGTGATGTTCAGAGACATGAAAAGTTCACTACCCTGTGAATGGGAGCAGTGTGAAAAAGCCTTTAGAAGTCAATCATCTTTACATGAAAGAATCCATGATTTAGTAAACCTATGAATGCAAACAGTGGAGTAAAGCCCTTAGCTGACACAGTTATCTTCCTTTATGTAAATTCATATTGGACCAAAGCAAAATGAATGAGAGCAATGTAAATCCTAGCTATGGTACATTTATCTTAAATTACTTGAAAGATTCATACAGAGGAAAGGTACAGTCAGTGCAAAGAATGTGGAAACCTTTACATTTCATATTTTCTTACACTCACAAGAGGAAATTAATTGTGGCAAAGACTCTTGGAATGTGAACAATGCCTATAGTTCCAAAGTTACATGGCAGAGTAATTTCACAGCACAGTGTTCTTTCAATGTAAAATAATCTTAGGAGAAAAGTCCTCGAAATGTAAAATGCAAGTGTTGTTAATGTTTTATATGAGTTCACTTCAGTTAGGGAAAACTACTCTCAAGCCTCTAAGACTATAAACAACAACAAGGAAAAGGATCAAGCTGTTCCCAACAGCAACAGTGCTGTGTGACATTTTTCCTGGGGAGACCTGAGCAAATGTTAACTCACCTGAGATATGCAACTAATGACACAAACAAGCAATTCTACCAAAGTCTGATTATGTGAACCAGGATTTTACCAGGGTTATTTCCAGAAGCATGGACAAGCACAGACAGCTGTATCACCAAAAATCCCATTCAGTCTAAATTATGACCCAAGGAAGCTGCAATCTGAGATCTCTGCCCAACTGGCAGGCAGCTTGGTTAGTTGGGGAATTTCTTTTCACAATTTACTGCTTCTATAACCTTGTGGAGTCGCCTTGGGAATTTTATAAATTTGAACATTCCAGAACTTGTGTTTACTTCTTGAGTCTCATGCCTCCCTTTGAGAGGGACTGCATAAAGTCAGAGAAAATTTCCTCGACAACACCCCTTTCTCTGACTCTAACACATGTTTTGTAATGCCTTTAGATCCTTGTAGGCAGAGGGCGTGGATACAAATGTTCTCTGTGGCTAACATTAGGCCACCGTGCCAGAGCAATACTCACTTTTTGTCAGGATCTTCATCATTGATTCTGAGTCTTTGTGGTGTACAATCCATCGTGAAAGGAAGTTTCCTTCCATGATGGATTGCCACTAACAACCGCAGTGACCTTAGACTTGAACTGAAATGTTGATAAGGGAATTTGAGAAGCACATCCCATCCACCTAACAGAACAATAGTAATTGCTTCCCAACTGGAGTCTATGACCTCTCCGGCCACGAGTTTTGTTTTCATCTTACAATATCAGACACAAATTTCCTACTGTGGAGTGGGCTGTAAATCCAACCTGAAAGCTGTTTGTTGGACCCAAACATTAGTTGTGCCACTGTACCACCAGGAGGCATATTCTCCCTGTCCTTTTGGCACTGGTCACACAGGGTTTATGGCTGAGCAGGACTCTTGGTGACAATTGTCCCTCAGCAATCTGCATTGCACCTGGCACCATGCAAGCCAGCTAGAATGGAGGTAGTGTCCACCTTATTCCAGCATCATTTCTCCGTGGTCTGCAACCTGAGCATATGATGTCTTTAGCAATAGTGACTTACCATCTAGTTTCAGTATGTATTCAACAGCAGTGGCAATAGTCTTCATGGTTTGTGGGGAAGATATTCACCTGCCTCGGCCATCCAAGTGATGGTGTTAAATGCCTGAGCCAACACACCTGGATATGAATAACCTGTTAAAGCAACCTACTCCCAATAGGTTTCTGGGGTAGAACTGATTGCAGATGATTCCCTTTAGTTGAGGTCTGTGCATCAGTGCTTGTGAAATGAAAAGCTTTTGTCATGGTCAATTACATAACACTGCCTTGGGCTAAAGTCTTGTTGGTGACATTGTCTCTTCCTCACTTGCCTAGAAATGGTGTAAGAGGCCTGTGCCAGTGTCCACACTTAGGAAGGTATATTTGCACCTATCACTGATTGGCATAGATTACATATGGTGCGTTTGCCAGTAGTTAAGGGAGAAATTGTCTTACATAGGTGACCTGACAAAACATACAGAGCCAGGCTTTGACTGTGAACAGGCAACATGTGTTTGGCACCTAAATAAAGATATCTGAAGAAAAATCAGTGTTTCCTGACTTCATGTATTGTCTTCTTTCTGCTGAGTGTGTCTACTCCTGTGGCTGCTGCTGTTGCTGCTGCAATCCTCCAGTGACAGATTGCAGGTCCATTAGCCTTCCAACATGGACTAAATAGCTACAGCTCTAGGAATTTTTCAGATCTCTGCCAGAATGGTAGTGCTGAGATGTCCAGCTGTGTGGACTGAGCGGCTTCTGGGTTGTCCTCTCAATCCTGCACATAGACATTGCTGGACTATCAACAGCACAGTGAGCTCATCTAATGAACCCCTTTCTTGGCACATACATCTTCTGTTGCTTCTATTCCTCTCCAGCATGTTTTGTTGCATAGTTTCTGGTAATAGGGTGGGTTGTAGAGAAACAGAATTGCAGGATGGTGATCTTCCACTAGCCGAGTTCTGCTGTAGGATACACAGTTCTGTGCATTTGTTTTGGCACATCACATAAACTGCAACAGAGAAATCAAGGTCTTTTAACAAAAACAATTTCTAAGTGTCTCTTTTAAAGGGCTTAAATTTTAAAGAAACTATTGTATTTTGTTGTGGAAAAAAATGTCTTCAGGATAGTTAACCTGTTTTGCTTCTGATCACATACAAAATTTATAAAATTTATTATTTTGTGTGTATTGGTCTTTTGCCTGTATGTATGTAAGGGTACTCTTGTTCCGCAGTTCCTGCAGAGGGTTTTGGATCTTTTGGAACTTCGTGATTGCAGACAAAAGATTACTACTTTTTAGATAAAATTAAATTTGTATGGTAGTATTGTCCCAATATATGAATTATTCCAGAATGGAAACATGAAAAATCCAGAATGCTTCACTGTTACTACTGGTTGTGGAAGTTACAAAGAGGTTTATAAGATCTAAAAGGGAAGATTAAGGTATGTAAATGATTATATTCTAGAAATGTAGACTGTTACTAGGTATTTATTTCGCTAATTTTCCTGCTGTAGGCATCAGTTTTAAATTTTGTGTCTTGGATTTTTTGGCAAATTAAGACAGTCTACAACGGACAGCAAATATAAATACAAATTCAAGCCCTGTTAATTTATTGAGCCTTTAGAATTGTTTTCCTTGACTGATCAATATCTGTGAGGTCACAGAAAACCAAAAATGAAGAGAAGATTCAAGAGGGGAGTGATTACCATAGGTGACTCTAAAAACAATTGATAAGAATACTGTTAATTCCATTTCTAAAGGAAGATAGCCCCCACACACATACCCATTCCCCTAAATCCAGAAAATAAGTGAAGTCACTGATGAGGGATATTGTCAGATTCCCTCATGTGAGGATGGGCCTTCCACTCGAGTGATGGCTGAGCTTGAAGGATAATGCTGGAAAAGATTTGGTGGTGGGATCCCCATTTAAACTGTAACAGCCAACCACCAATACATCTCAGTAACTTTGGACATCATAGGTGAAGTGATTGATTTTCTTTCAATATGGAGACTTTGTTTTCTGTCTTAATAATTAGCCACATTTCTAAATGGATTTATTGGGAATCCATTGATCCACCATTGGGAAAACTGAAGCCTAAGAGCTGTTATTTTCAGCTTTAGTCCCCCAAATTCCAGATATAATGAAAATCATTTTCCTTATATGTAATGAAAAGATAAGATCTGGTGCTGAGAGATAGTCCTTAAAGGGCCCAACTAGACTTTGTAACTGAACAGCCAGAATGAGTCCTAGCTTCAACACCTTACAGGTATTTACTGAGGCTACAGTCATGGCCCTGAATCCTGTTTCTGAGGATTAAATGAAAGTCCATTTTACAGAAAATCAGAGAAGAAATGGACCAAACAAATAAAATAAAACGAAGACTTTGAATGTGATCATGTTGATCACTCCCATGACTTGTGTCCTTGAAAATAATGTCCAAAGCCTACCTGCTGTGTAGGGGCCTGGGGCAGAAGGCAGAGGGCAAAAAGGCCAAAAGAAGCAGCTGGACCAGCTTCCAAAGATTGTTGGTGGGCCCCGACCAACTCCTGTATCTCATCTCAACACCTGGACCTGCTAAGAGGAAGGGAAACCGCACCCCGCTGAGGGGAGGAGATTCCCGCCCCTGGCCCCGCTATGTGGGCCTAGGGAGATAGGGAATAGAAACTTAACTGATCGGGGGCACAAAAACCTAAAATGCTAATTGGGGCTTATAACTATGACCAATCAGGACTCGGGGAGGATGGGGGGCAAAACACCCAATACTCACAAATGTATATAAACACCTGCCTGCTGCTTAATAAATGAGATCCTGCTGGACAAGACTCCCTGCCTCCCTGGTGGTGCCTCAGGAACAGAGGGTTGGGACGGCAGCACCCTTACCTCTCCTCAGCCCCCATCATGCTGCTTGCAGGGAAGGACCCCACAGGCCTGCCCTGGTGAGCTCTGCCATTACATAATCTTAGACAAAGGACTGATTCCAGTAAAATGATTCTAAAATGTTACGGAAATTCTTCCTTCTGAAGGATATAAAAAAAAGTTTTGACATGGGATTTTATGTCTTCTGGGTGGACAAAACACTTGACTCTTTCGAAAACAATGCATATTTATTCACTAGAGTAAAATCTGCCTGTTCTGGGTTTCACAATGTCAGTGACATCCTAAAAACATTTGGGCTGCAGAAATGCACAGTAGGTAAAGAGCTCAGGACATTTCTTTGAAAACTTGGGATTTTGAATCTACATAAAGTCAGATATAGCAGTGCACACATTCAATCCCAACATACCCACAATGCAGAAGACAGAAGCAGAAGTATGCCTGGAAGCTTGTAGGCTATATAGCCTTGTACACTGGAGATAAACATAGATCCTGGTCTAAATATCTAGGAAGTGAGGAAATACACCTTTTTCTCCTCTGACCAACAAGCACCTTGACTCATGCATACAACACTCACAGACATGAATGAGCACATGCACACAAAAATATATGGTTAGTTACGACAGACCAGCCCAGACTGGAGCAGTTCAGTCTGACGGGAACAGGGTCCCTGAGAGGGTGGACAAGGATTCGGTGAATGACAAACAGACCAACACACAGGAGTTTGGTGAAGGTCTGAGTGTATTTTTGCAGCTTCAGGGCTCAGATTATATCTAGCAAAATTACATGATTACATCAACAAGCCATTGTTCTGCAGTTAATCTTTTCTGATTCCAGAAACAGAAGCGAAACACAGGTAGATCAAAATACATTGCCAAAGTATGCTATTATCTTAACAAGCATCAGCTAATGTTAAACAGAAAGTTTCCTGTTTTTCATCTTGGTGAGTTCACATTAGAGACTTTTAAAGTTTATATTCTGTGGTTACACAGTGAGATGACCTCAAACCACTATGTGCTTTCAGTACTAGCTCTATAGTCATTAATAATTCTATTTGAATTCCAAGTGAATCACAATAATGTTGTTTTATATCTGCCTTTTATTTTTCCTTGTTCATTAATATGCCCCAAACCCCATTACATCAGTACCCCATTCTAAACCTGTGGCTCTCATGAAATCCTTCCAAGTATGGGACTTATAAACATAACTACTTCATCTTACTTCTATATGCCTTCCTTTTGTTCCTTACTAAGCAGGCACCAAGGTGGCCCAAATCTGGCAAGTCTGTCCATGAATTGTAATGAATACCAAAAAATCCCTTTTCCTCCTATATTAACCCATCTACCCCTTTCCTTATCATATGCTCCAGTAAAAGGCAGCAGTTCATCCTGGAAGTTTAAACATACTCTCTTACCCTTTTGGTGGATGCCACAATCTACCTCCCGCTAGGATATAAGCTAGACCAAAATCAGTCATAACAGTTGGTGGTAACTTTCTTTTTCTCCTAGTACCAGAATTAAGGTCTTTTCTCTGACTTGCCTGTCCTGTAGAAAATATATCATCTTTAGGACTTTCCAACATTAGCTCTGCTTGTTCTATTCTGTCCATGATATTCCATGACTGATTATTTCTAGCAGCTTCTAATATAGCTTTAAACAGTAAAGGTGCATCAGGAGACAAGGTCATCTGAGGAAACCGAATTCCTAGATACCCATAAAAGAATGAAAGTCATAAAGATAATAGCAAGCAAAATACAACCAAGTACACTGAAGATCTTTGCACTGCCAGTTCCTTCTTTGAAGTTTCAGCCTCAACCCGTGGAAGATCTCACGCGGGCTCCATTGGAGACGGCGTGACATTTCTTCCCTTTTTGTTTTGTAAATGAATTTCGTGTACTTCTCGGCGTAGAGAAGAGATAGAGGTGAAGATTGTCTGAAGATGACTGGAAACAGAAAAAGAATAAGTAGAATGACTCCAACAATTATCCCTATAGTAATTAAATTATGCACCCAATTTCAGTGCTGTAATGAATCTTTTTGGCCTGATTAATTCATTCAAATTTCTAAATGTTTGTAAAGCTGAGTTATCATACCAAGGATCTGATCCTCAATCTACTGGAAGCATAACAAAACTAGGTCGCTTTAAAAGCACTATTACAGAATAATCTTTATCCAATGCAGAAGTAAGACAATTAGTAAACACACAATTTGTACATTTTACATGATAAGATTTCCCATGATTATAAATGGTAAAATTTTCTGGGTTAGCAGCTAAAATTCCATAAGGATAATTTATACATGCTCTTACTCCAATAAATGTAGTTTTAGTTTCTTTAGGCTTCTTTAAGAGCAACATGTTGGCAGCCGCGAAAAGGCAGAAAAGGCTAAAAATAAATACTAGTCTTATTGTCTGTAGGAGAGTGACTAACGTAAATAAGTGCCACCCATCCAGGAGTGTACCATCTCCTAATTGGTTCTTTTAATGTATTAGGAATATAAGAAATATAACCATTAAACTTTTGCACATTATTTGTTAAATAAGAGGTATAATCATAATTTGGATTAGCAATGGAATAATCTAAAATATAATCAGGAGAGTGTAGTGGGTAATGGATGGCCTCCTGTGTTGCCTTGGTCTGTAGATGAGAAAATCTGAGTTTCCCCATCTTTCTGGTCCTGTCTCTCAGTGTCTTTCTGGTTCTTTTTCAAGACTTCATTGTGGGGCCTGATGAACCTGTCAGGAATCCAGATGGGAGCTTCAGTTTCCTGTGGAAACACAAATGCATATCCTCTTCCCGAGGTTATTAGAATGTTGGGTCCTTTCCAGGATCCAGTTAATAAGTCTTTCCATAGCACTTGGGGCTGTCCTCATGTTTGTATAGTACCCCAATGTTTCATCATTGGTGTCAGATTTTCATCATTAGTATTTAAATGATTTAGAGTAAATAAGGCATGTGTCAATAATTGATGAGGAGAAAAGTAAGTTTTACTATTTTTTTTTTAATCTTTGAATCTGAAGTTTAAGATTTTGATGAGCTCTCTCAATAATAGCTTGCCCTTGGGGATTATAAGGTATTCCAGTAACATGTTCTATTCCCCATTCCTTACAGAATTTAGCAAATGCTTGGGATGTATAAGCAGGAGCATTATCAGTTTTAATTTTCTTGGGTAGGCCTAAGGCCACAAAACTATAGATTAAGTGTTGTATCACATCTTTCACTGCCTCTCCAGTCCTGGCAGAGGCAGACATAGCATGTGAATAGGTATCTACAACTACATGAACAAATGCTAATCTTCCAAATTCTGGGATGTGGGTAACATCCATTTGCCATAAAATTTGAGGCCTTAATCCTCTTGGATTTACTCCCATTTTTAAAGGATGATATGTTATAGGACAATGATTACACTTTTTTACTATTTGTCTAGCTTGCTCTCTGGTAATATGAAACATTCTTTTTAAAGGTAAAGCATTTTGATGATGAAACTGATGACTTTTTTGAGCTACTTTTAGAATATTTCCCATAAATTGTTCTTTGGTTAATAAGTCTGCTATTTTGTTACTTAAAGATAGCATACCTGGCAAATTAGTATGTCCTCTTATATGACCAATGAAACATTTATTTTGCCTGTTAATAATCACACTTTGTAATTTCTGCAATAAGAGTAGAATTTTTGAACTTCCAGGCAACAGAGCAGTCTCTAAGACTGGAAAAAGGTTAACCACAGCTTAGAGTCAGTATAGAGGTTAAAAGGTTGTCTAAAGGTCTCAGCTGCAGTTGTGACCGCAATTATTTCTGCTTGCTGAGCAGATATACCTTCCTTGAAGTTTCAGCCTCACCCGCGGAGGATCTCACGTGGGCTCCATTGGAGATGGCGTGACAGTTAGTTATTTTGACATTCAGTAACAAATAGTTTATTGGTCAAATGTGACTAAATAATGCATGCTAAAGTTTCTCCTGTTTGGGTACTATGGAATTATCTACGAATGTTCTTAATGTACATGTAGTTGGTGTGAGATGTTTGCTAAGGTGTGA
>NW_008334552.1:927753-929111 GCF_000622305.1 Nannospalax galili | reverse complement strand
CATATTTTTGTGGTCCTTTAAAAGTCTTTTTATTATCTAATTCGGCTCTTATGCAATTGTATCTTGAATCTTCTGTCTCTGTACTCTCATTCTAGAGAATTTAGTTTACTGACACACCAAAATAACCAGATTTGGGAACACAGAGTTTGAAATAAAAAATTTAAAACTTGTTATCAAGTTGAATGCTTGCCTAGCATGCTTGAGCCTCCAATATTGCAAATGCAACGAACAAGAAACGCACAACAAATAACTTCTTACCAGTTGTATGTGGACTTAAATAAGTTATTACTCAGCTTAGGAGGCCTTCACTGAAAGTTGAAGACACCATCACTGAGCCCCAGGCTCACTGGGAGGTCTGGATATAAAGCTTATCATGTTTACTGTTTAACATTAGAACAGTAATGATAAATACAGTACTAACTCCCAACTGCTGTAGGGTGACAGAGTTACAGATTTTAAAAGGAATAACGGGGCTGGGGAGATGGCTCAGTGGGTACAAACACTTACTGTGAAGGCAGGAGGACCAGATGTTGGATTCCCAGCACCCACATAAACCCTATCACTGGGGCTTGCTGGTCAGCCAGCATAGGCAAAAACCTACCACCTCCAGGTTCAGTGAGAGATGCTGTCCCAAGGGAATAAGGTAGTACCTGATAGAGTGGGATCCCTGGTCTAAACATGTGTGTACATACCACACATATATCACACAAAGAAGGGAAGGAAGGGAGGGAGGGGGGAGGGAGGGAAAAAGAAAGGAAGGAAGGAAGGGAGAAAGAAAGAAAGGAAGGAAGGAAGGAAGGAAGGAAGGAAGGGAGGGAAAGGCTGGTTTTCAAAACTATGACTAAATGGCTATAATTTATTCATTGATTTTTTCTTTTGAGGTGACTGGGATAGAACCCAGGGCCTTGTGTAAACTAGGTGAACCATCTACCACTGAGCTACATCTCAAACCCCAATTTAAACAAGAACTTTTCAGAGGACAGAAAGGATTCCTTTGGAATTTTCCTTAAAAGCTAAAGAATATGGCAGGTACCTGTGCTGGTGCACACCTGCAATCCCAGTACTTGGGAGGTAGAAGCAGGAGGATCAGAAATTCAAGGCCATCCTCAATTACAGAGCAAAGTTGAGGCCAGCCTGGGCTATATAAGACCCTGTCTTACCCTCAATCCCTATTTTCCTTTTTAAAATATTTTATTTATTATTTTTATTTATTTATTTTCTATGTGTATGTTTTATTTTATATGTATGCATGTAGTGCCTGTATGTAGTTAAGTGCACCTGTGTCGTCCAATGCCTGTGGAGGACAGAAGAGGCTGTCAGATCCCCTGGGACTGGAGTTATGGACAGTTGTTAGCTGC
>NW_008334552.1:924838-927003 GCF_000622305.1 Nannospalax galili | reverse complement strand
CATGTGTTATCTAACGTGCTCTCAGTGTGTGTGTGTGTGTGTGTGTGTGTGTGTGTGTGTGTGTGTGTAATAGACATTGAGCCCTCACGTATGGTGGGCAAGCATCTTACAACTAAGCAATATACCTAGCTCCCCAGTGCCTTTTTTTCCCCCTCCTATTTTGAGATAAGGTCTCAAAATAGTAGTTGTTATTTTGAGAGAGTCTCATGTAACCCAGGCTGGCCTTGAACTCTCAATCCTTCTGCCTCTCCACCTCCCAAATATGGGGATTATACCAACACACTTGGCTTAGACTTATTTATTTCTATTTTAATGTGTATGAATGTTTTGCCTGCATGTATAAAAGTGTACCACGTGCATGCAATGACCATGGAGGCCAGAAGAGGGCGTTGGATCCCCTGGAGCTGGAGTTACAGACTGTTGTTAACTACCATGTGGATGCTGGGAATCAAACCCAGTTCCTCTACAAGAGCAGCCAGTTCTCTTAACGGATGAGCCAGCTCTCCAGTCCCCATTATGCCTTTAAAAAAAAAAAAACAAAAAACAGTTCACCCTGACTTTACAGCCTAACTGGAATGTAAAATGTAAGTTTACTTTTAGAATTGCCAAATGCTTATCTCTAGAATATAGTTATTTTACCTAAGCAGTTACCTGATCTTTAGTAATCATGATCGCCTTCCTGGTATCACTTTTACAATAGAAGTGAACAAGATCAATTGGATTCTTGTCTTCCATTCCATAATCCATGTTGATAACCTTAATTAAAACAATATATGTTATCCTATAACAACCACAAGAATTGAACTCAGGATTATAAAGACATCATAAGAAATGAACAGAGCCCTCTGGGTATTCAGAAATAAGACTATTAGGAAGTTGTCACATGGTGGAGTGAAAATAACTCTGGTACACGACCACCTTTGGGGATTTGGTTTAGAAATGGTAGAGGGGGAGGTATATTTGAGTGTTCAACAAAGTAGGGTGTGAAGTCAGTATCTACTATGTGACGGACACCGGTAGACAATAGACAAACAACTTTTGTGCATGTGCATGAGGAGGCCAGAGGTCAGCCTTGGCTGTCATTCTTCCCTCAGGTGACATCTCTCACCAGCCTGGAGCTCACCAAATCTCTGAGGATGGAGGGCCCATGAGTTCCAGGCATCCACTTGTCTTTGCCTCCTCAGCTCTGGGATTACAAGTATGTGTCACCATGCCTGCTTTTTGTTTGTTTTATGTGGATTGTGTTTTGTTTTATGTGGTGGGCACAGAAATGGGACCCTCATGTTAGCATGGTTAGTGGGAAATGTATGGCATGTTTGCCTGGGAAAGTGACTTTACTAAGTAAGCAGTAACTAACCAGGTAGGAAGGGAAGAATTTCCAGGAAGAGTAAACAGCTCTGAAGCAGAGGGGCCTGAAACTGCCTGATGGATTTTAGCTACAAGTCTTGGTGATCTTGGTGAGAGTAGCTTTCATATAGTGGCGTGGCTAGAAGAAAGGTTCAGGAGTAAATAAATAAAAAAGCAACAGAAGGCAACTTGTAGACATCTGGTTGTGAGGTAGACGCAGGATGTCTAAGCTGAGCACCCCTAATCAGAAAATTCAAATCTGAAACTTTTAGAGTGTCGGCATGAGACTCAAGTTTTCCAAATTTGGTGCCGTGGAGCATGCTAGACAAGTGTTCTACCCCTGAGCCAAATTCCCAGCCCCAGATTTTAGAACATTTTAAATTTCAGGTTTCAGATTAGGAATGTTAATAAAATATAATAAAGCCTATGCTTTATTTATTTTTTTTAATTTTTAAAATTTTTATTTATTTTACAGTTCTGGTCCCAAATGTTCTGGATAGGGACACTCAGCCTATACTGCAGAGGGACAGAGGAACCCTTTAGTTCCTCCGCTCTTTTTTAAGGTACAGAAAGGCAACTTTTCCAGGAGTTTGACCCTGAGGGAGAACAGAGGGAGGAGGAGGAGGGTGGCATCTATGCTTTTTTTCAAATGTCTGACTGCTAATGGGAAAGTCCACAAAGGATGAAAGACTTGAGAGCAGAGGGATCTACAGAAGAGATGAAGGCAGATGGGCTCCTTCCACAGTTGCAATGCCCAATGGGGTGGCCATTAGCCACAAAAATTAATTAATTTTATTCATTTAGTCAGGTATCACTAT
>NW_008334552.1:924102-924591 GCF_000622305.1 Nannospalax galili | reverse complement strand
TAGAATGAATATATATGTATAGAGATTTATCAGTTTAGCTCACAGGATAGAATCCAAGTAGTCCAACCATGGCTGTACCACACTGGAGAGGCTGAGAATCCGTAGCCGCTCAGTCCACAAGGCTGGATGTCTCAGTAGTCCCAATCTGAAGGTGGAGGTCTGACAAATTCCAAAATATCAGCTAGTCTTCAGTCGACAGCAGCAAGATGAACTCACCAGCGAGAGAGAAGGCAAGCAGCAAAAAGCCTGGCATTCTACTCTGCCTTGGACTTTTATACCAGCTGCCATCAGAAGGTAATGCCCACATTTAGGGTGTGTCTTCTGGCTTTAGATGATCTAATCAAGAAGATCTCTTTCATTTCAGTTAATCCCAGATCCAATCAAGTTGACACCCAGGACTAGCCATCACAGATGCCAACCCAGAATACTTGGCCCAGACAAAAGGTCTATTATAGTTGAAGGGGAAATAAAAATCTTCCATGACTCAAA
>NW_008334552.1:921573-922219 GCF_000622305.1 Nannospalax galili | reverse complement strand
GCGTCACCTAGGAGGCACGCCTCTGGGCATGTTTATGAGGGTGTTTCCAGAGAGGTTTAACTGAGGAGGGAAGATCTACCCTGAATGTGGGTTGCTCCATCCCATGGGCTGGGGTCCCGGACTAAATAAAAAGGGAAGAAAGGAGAAAGCAAACTGAACACCAGCATTCATCAGTTTCCTGACTGTGGATGCAATGCGACCAGCTGCCTGGTGCTCCTATCATCATGCCCTCCCCACCATGATGAACTAGATCCTCAAACCGTGAAGCCCAAAATAAACCTGTCCTTCCTTAAGTTGCTTTTGTTAGGTATTTTCTCATATCAAGGAGAAAAGCAACTAACATAGCCACCAAGAATAAACATGAAGAGATCAACTAGTTTGTTCCTAGTGGACTAATATGTCCCTGAGTGATAACAGCAGGAACCAGAGCAGAAAGGAACCATGCCAAAAGCTTCCAGAAGACAGTAGCTGGTGTGCACATAAAGAGATTATCTCCTGGGGCTGGAGAGATGGCACAGTGGCTAAGAGCACTGGCTGCTCTGCAGAGGACCTGGGTTCAGTTCCTAGCACCCACATGGTAGCTAACAACTGTCCATAACTCCAGTTATAGGGGATTCGATGCCCTCTTCTGACCTCCATGGGCATT
>NW_008334552.1:920854-921527 GCF_000622305.1 Nannospalax galili | reverse complement strand
CTTGTTGACAAATTCTTGCATGAAGGAAAATCTCTCTATAACCTTTCTTTGCCAAAGAACACCGTGAGATTATCTCCTTAGACCAAGGTCCTAGAATGAAATTGCTGGGTCAATCACAATTTTAGAATATGCTTCTTGCACCAATTTACACTTCTTCATTTTCATATACCTTTATTAACACAGAATTTTATGACATTCTTTGTCTTACAAGTCTGATGTAAAGAATGTTCATTGCTGCATCAAACTGATTTGATCACTGTAAGGTTAAACTTGTTTTCAAGTCGACTAGCCATATGAATGTCTCCTATATGTAGCCTCAAGTGTCTTTGGTCAGTATATCCATTTGGAGGCTGTACTTTGAGAGAAAAGCCAGATGGGATGGTGAGGGATTGATCCTGTCATGAGAACAAGATAAGACTCAGGGTAGGAAGGCTGGAGGCCACGGAGAATGCTAGGAAGTGGCATCTTTCCAAGTCTCGAGGAGTCAAAGTAATAGATCCCTTTATTCCCAAGTGTCACTGTGTCCTTTGGCAAAGAAAGGTTATGGAGAGATTGCCCTTCATTCAATAAATTGTCAACAGAAACCACAAAGAAGAGGCTTATATTAAAAAACACAAGGAGGCCAGGCGTGGTGGCGCATGCCTTTAATCCCAGCACTTGGGAGGCAGAGGCA
>NW_008334552.1:917887-920303 GCF_000622305.1 Nannospalax galili | reverse complement strand
TTGGTCTTTTTGAGACAGGGTCTTCCTGTAGCCCCAGCTAGCCTGGAACTCTCTATATAGACCAGGCTGGCCTTGAACTCACAGAGATCTGTCTGCCTCTGTCTCCCAAGTGCTAGGATTAAAGGTATGCACCACCATGCCCAGCTCCAAAAGATTTTTAAAATGTGTGTGTGTGTGTGTGTGTGTGTGTGTGTGTTTTGTTTTGTGCATGTGAGTACCAGGTGCTCTTGGAAGCTGAAGTTACAAGTAGTTATGAGCCGCCTAATGCAGGTGTTGGGAACTGAACTCTGGTCCAGTTAAGAGCAGTAAGTGCTCTTAATTGCTGAACCACCTCTCACTAGCCACTTCTCTCTGTGCCTCTGCCCCTCCCCCCACTTTTTGAGACAATTTCTCACTATGTAGCTCTGGCTGGCCTGGAAGTCACTATATAGACCAGGCTGCCATTTGATTCTCCTGACTCTACTTCCTGAGTGCTGAGATTTCAGGAATGCACTATCACTTCAGACTCTTCAAGTTTTTATTGATCAATTTTTAAATTTTGTGTATGAGTGCTTTGTCTCATACATGGAAGTATGTAAGTGCACCTGTACATGCAATGCCCTCAGAGGACAGAAGAGGGCATCAGATCTCTTGGAACTGGAGTTATAACCAGTTGTTAGTGGCTTTGTGGGAACAGAACCTGGGGCCTGAACTTCCAGCCCCTCTCTAAGTTTTCATAATGAACATATACTACCTTTATAATGAAGGCGGGCTTTTGGGGGGTCTTTTTGAGACAGGGTCTCCCTGTAGCCTCAGCTGGCCTGGAATTCACTATGTAGACCAGGCTGGCTATGAACTCACAAGGATCTGCCTGCTTCTGCCTCCCAAGTGCTGGGACTATAGGCGTGTCCACCACGGTCGACTAGGAAGGCTTATTTTGAAAGACAGTTTTTGATTTTAGTCTATTCATGGGCTCACTAACATCCACTATGAAATCCTCAGCCTTCAGCTCAGCTTCCAGGACTGACTCACTATGTAGTCTAAAACTCAGGGCAATCCTCCTGCCTCAGTCTCCTAACTGTTGGGATTACAAGTGTGCATCATTATAGACATCAGGCTTTGTATTTATTTATCTAAAGATTTATTTAATTGGCAACGTCTTTCGGAAGGCGCTGATAGTCTTCCTAGAAGAGATGAGACTCCCCAAATCAGAACCCAGTTTTCCATCAAGTACTCATGCCATGATCAGCTTCCCTCTTCATTAAGAATGTGGTTAGAGACACCCCAATAAATACAGCTCCTATGTATGTATAAATAAAGCAATTTTGGAACAAAAACTTCACATTTTGAAAAACACGTGGCCTCCACCTATTGATAGTTACCTCCTATTGCAGTGAACCAGTATGGCAAGTGGCGCTGGGGACACCTCTCATCTCCACCTTTCATCAGTGAGCTGCTTTAGTAGTAGTAAGTGATCGAGTGGTGTCTTTGTATAGTGATCTTTTTCAGCTCTTCTGTGTTTCCACCATACATAAACATCCAAAATGCACATGAACTGACCGTTATGATATTGGTATTTGTAAATTTTTGAAGAGTCAAGAATTATAGGTTAATTTTGGACTGCATGGGGTAAGTGCCCCTAACTAGCATTGCTCAAGGGTCAACTAGAGTTAAAATGATCTACTAAAAATAGTCCAATGTTTGTCAGGACTGGGTAGATGAAGCAAAACTGGTATGTGTTGATAGTTGTTGAAGCTATGTGATGAGTACATGGAATTTAGTAAATTTATTTAATCAAAGTTTTCAAGCTTCTCATTCTATGATGAAAATGGGGGAAAAATCCTTCGTTTGTCTTCAATTTTCTTTGAAAAATTTCAAACTAAAATAACCTTCACCTAAATTCACTGTTAACATTTTTTTCACATAATCACTCTGTGTGTATGCAGTTTTGTTGTTTTGCTTTTCTTTTTTGAGACAGGGTCTCACTCTGTAGCCAAGGCTGGCCTGAGCTCACTATATGCCCCTGATTGGTCTCAAACTTGTAATCCTCCTGCTTCATCCTTTAGAGTGCTAGGATTATAGCTGTGGGCCACTGCATCTGGCTGTGTGTAGTCACTTCAAAAATGTTTATTATTCGGGCGTGGTGGTGCACGCCTTTAATCCCAGCACTCGGGAGGCAGAGGCAGGAGGATCTCTGTGAGTTCAAGGCCAGCCTGGTCTACATAGTGAGTTCCAGGACAGCTGGGGCTACAGGGAGACCCTGTCTCAAAAAGACCAAAAAAAAAAAAGTTTATTATTTTAATTTTATTTTATGTGTATGAGTGTATGGCCTGCATGTATGTAAGTGCACCCATGTTGTACAATGCCTGCAGAGGTCAGAAGAGGGTGTCAGATTCCTTGGAACTGGAGTTACAAATGGTTATTAGCCACCATGTGA
>NW_008334552.1:914659-917513 GCF_000622305.1 Nannospalax galili | reverse complement strand
GTGAAAAATCTGTGTGTGTGTGTATGTGTGTGTGTGTATGTGTGTGTGTGTGTGCATGTATGAGGGCAGGTATCTAAGGAGTTCAGAAGAGAGCATTGGATCCCCTGGAGCTGAAGTTACAGGCAGTTGTGAGCTGCCTGACAGGGGTGCTGGGGATCAAACTCAAGTTCTCTGCAAGAGTAATATGTGCTTTTAACCGCTGAGCTGTCTCTAAATCTGCCTGCACCTCTTTGTTTTTAAGAGGATGACCCTTAAACATTTGCAAACAAAATTATGTCTATGATCTACTAAAAAAAGTCCAATGTTTGTCAGGACTGGGTAGATGAAGCAAAATTGGTATGTGTTGATAGTTGCTGAAGCTATGTGATGGGTACATGGAATTTAGTAAATTTATTTAATCAAAGTTTTCAAACTTCTCATTCTATGATGAAAATGGGGAAAAATCCTTCGTCTTCAATTTTCTTTGAAAAATTTCAAACTAAAATAACCTCACCTAAATTCACTGTTAGCATTTTTTCACATAACCACTCTGTGTGTACAGTTTTCTTGTTTTGCTTTTCTTTTTTGAGACAGGGTCTCACTCTGTAGCCAAGGCTGGCCTGAGCTCACTATATGCCCCTGATTGGTCTCAAACTTGTAATCCTCCTGCTTCATCCTCTAGAGTGCTAGGATTATAGCTGTGGGCCACTGCACCTGGCTGTGTGTAGTCACTTAAAAATGTTTACTAATTTTATTTTATGTGTATGAGTGTCCTGCCTGCATGTCTGTAAGTGCACCCATGTTGTACAATGCCTGCGGAGGTCAGAAGAGAGTGTCAGATCCCCTAGAAATGGAGTTACGGATGGTTGTTAGACCCCATGTGGGTGCTGGGAATCTAAGCCTGGTCCTTTGCAAGAGCAGCCAGTGCTCTTAACCATTGAACCATCTTTTCAGCACTGTGTACATTTTGGCAACATTTGAATACTGTAGCATAAATCTCTCCAGAGAACATTTTTTATATAAACAGACCAAAGAAATTTAACAGTGATGCTTTAAAAATTTGTGTATTTGTCTCGATAATGTTCAGAATGTTGACATTTTAGAAAAGTTCAGGTAAGCTGTTTCATAACGTATTCCGTTACCATGACTGGCTATGTTAAGTTCCATGAGATGGCTAAATAATAATTCTCAGCTTTCTCTATTATATATTTTTGTGTAGTATGGCGCTGGGCATTGAAACCACTCCCGATCCCTTCTTCCCCCTTTAATTAACAATAATCTTCAGGGTTTGAGACTATGATTACCCACAACAACCTTTCAGCCACCGGGTTAGCAATCACTGATGAAGCTTGCCTGAATCAATTGTCCCATTTTGCAGAATGAACTCTGCTTATCAAAATATTTTTTCTTGGCAAGAAACTCTGGAAAAAAAAACAACAGACCAACAAAATGTGCCTGATGTTGTTCACCCCACTTGAATATCCTTTCCTACTCAGTCTGTGTGGAATTCCTCACTCTATAAACTATTTCTCTACCTCAGTTTTGAAATTTTTTCATCTATTCATTATGCACAGTTTGAAAAACATCAATTTGTGTTTGTATGAAGGCAAAACTTAAGAAATTTAAATTACATTTATTTACTTATTTTGTGTGTAATTACTCACTTTATAAACTATCTTTCTACCTCAGTTTTGAAAATTTCTTCATGGATTATACATAGCTTGAAAAAAACTTCAATTTATGTATGTATGAAGGCAAGACTTAAAAAAGTTAAATTATATTTAATTAAAAATTAAATTATATTTAGTTACTTATTTTGTGTGTGTGTACAGGGAAGTGTGCCACGTAAATATGGGGGCCAGAGGACAACCAGTCGGAGTCAGTTCTCTCCTTCTACCATGTGAGTCCCAAGGATTGAACTCAGGTTTCTAGGCTTGATGGCAAGCACCTTTATCCCCTGAGCCATTTCACAGGGCCAGACTTTCTTTCCCACAGTCTGTTTCCTCATTTGAAGAGTTTCAAATAGATGACTTAAGTCACAAATTTAACATTCTGTGGTCCAAATTTAACTAAGGGTTTGTGTGGGGAACTTTCATGTAAGTAGAGTGATCTATGACTTAGGCCACTGGGCTTCCATTGTTTTGCCCTCTGATTGTGTAAGCCTTGTGATTGCTCTGTGACTGGAGTTTGAGTTAAACATGTCGGTTTTGTAATTTGCAACAAAGAACTCTAACTGGTGATGCTTTCTATTCTGCTTCCTTTGCTTTTCTTAGCTTCGGTTTACCTTGAAGTTTTTTGTTATTTATTTATTCATCTATCATCCATCTATCTATCATCTATCTATCCATCTATCTATCTATCATCTATCTATCTATCTATCATCTATCATCTATCTATCTGTATGTGTGTATGCATGTATGTGTGCCATGGTGTGCATATGGAGGTGAGAAGACAATGTGTGGGAATTGGTTCTCTCCTTCTACCATGTGGGTTCTAAGGATTGAATTCAGGTCATCAGGTTTGGTGTTAAGCACCTTTACCTACTGAGGCATGTTGCTGGCCCTGATCATTATCTCTCAACCTAAACTTTCCTAGTTTATCTACATTTATCTAGTTATTTATTTTACAGATCATAACTTTGATTCTAAAATTGGGCTGCAGTCTAGACTAAAAATGGTTTGGGATGCTCACTTGTCCTTTTGATAAAGGGCAGATTTTATTTATAGCTAGGAAAAAAGAATGTGCCCTAGAAAAAAAGGGAAGCAGGTACAAGACAGCCTGCTCGGTTACTGCTTGCATCTATCCGATTTGAACATAGTTTGAATACTTGCCTTCTTGTGACTCGCTGGACTTCAACTATTTTTTAAATATTTTA
>NW_008334552.1:912868-914237 GCF_000622305.1 Nannospalax galili | reverse complement strand
AGGCAGAGCCAGGTGGATCTCTGTGAGTTCAAAGCCAGCCTGGTCTACATAGTGAGTTCCAGGACAGCTGGGGCTACAGGGAGACCCTGTCTCAAAAAAGGACCAAAAAATAAAAAAAATAAAAAAATAAAAACAGCAAATACTGAGTATTTATGTGCTAAGTATACATGAGGTGCTATGCCTCATTTAAACATCACCTATACACACTCTACCTCCTTTACACTTATTTCACAATTTCATATATATGTATACATAACGTACTTCCCCCGTCATCTCCTCTTGACCCCTTTCCCCTCTTACTGAACCCCTTCTTCCCAACAAGTCTCTCTCCTAGCTCCATGTCTTTTTTTGTGGCCCACTGTCTTTAATTAGAGTTGCTTGCATGAGCACAGAAGAGCGACTTAAAAGTGGCTACACCAACGAGGACTATGGCTCTACCTCTTTTTTAGGAAGAAGAAACTAAGGTTCAGAGAGGTCCAATCACCTTACCAAGGTTGCTTTGTTAGTGTACGACAGAGATAAAATTCACATCTGAAACTATATAATTGTTTAAGAAATTCAAATATATTTGAATGTCTGAAAAATAACCCACTGGCAATTCATATCTGACACAGGCCATTTGTGTTCCGTCTCGTTCTTACCCATCAGCTTTGTGAAGGCTTCCATGTCATCAATTGCTGTAGAAATCCGAAATGACTTCCTTTCAGCCCCTATAATCTCCATGTAGGGGTCTGCCTTGAGGAAAGCATCTGTGATCCTAAAGATCATTTTGTAAAAATATACTTAAAGTTTGAAGATTTGCTTTATATCTTGCTTAAAGAGATCTTTTTAGTTTAAGAAAATAAAATCAGCTGGGCGTGGTGGTGCACGCCTTTGATCCCAGCACTCAGAGGCAGAGGCAGGCGGATCTCTGTGAGTTCCTTCCCCCTCTAAACTATGGATTTTTTTTTTTCTGCTCAAGTATGGAAAGATGCTCCCAGCATGCTATGTTTTGCAATGATAATAAAGCTGAAAGGTTTTAGTGTGCTGATGTATTATAACTTAATAACAAGGTGGGCATGGTGGTGCACACCTTTAATCCCAGCATTTGAGAGGCAGAGGCAGGCTGATCTCTACAGATAAATAAAATCCTTTTTTTGTTTTTTTTGTTTTTTTTCAGTCTTTTTGAGACAGGGTCTCCCTGTAGCCCCAGCTGTCCTGGAACTCATTACGTAAACCAGGCTGGCCTTGAACTCACAGAGATCCCCCCTGCCTCTGCCTCCCAAGTGCTTGGATTAAAGGCCTGTGCCTGAGAGCCTGTCTTAAAACAAATTACTGGCCTAGAGAGATGGCTCAGCAGTTAAGAACACTGGTTGTTCTTGCAGAAGAC
>NW_008334552.1:898047-912361 GCF_000622305.1 Nannospalax galili | reverse complement strand
TGATGGTTTACAAGAAGACTGTGCAAGGGCCATTTCATTAAAATTTAAGTCTATGGGGGTGGGAACAAGGTAAGGCTATTTGCTGATTTTCAATTTTTATTCTCACCAAACTAAAATCTATTCCATGTTCTAATTTTGTGACAGATTCCTTTATTTTTTTAAGTTTTTTGAGAGGTGTTAGGGAGTGTGTAGGGCTTTACACATGCTAAGCACATGGTCTTCCACTGAGTTACATGTCAGTCCCAGCATCTTATACTCCAGCAAGTAGACAGGAGTATGCTTCTCATTTGTAACAGAGCATAACACTGCCATTCTTTACTTAGAGGACTATCATCTAATAGGGATCCAGTGGAGTTGAAATCCAGTTTTGTTACTTATTGACTGTTCTCCTCCTATGTGCCTTAATTTGCTCACTTGTTAGAGTGCCATAGTAAAGTATGGTTTGTTCCCGCAAAACTCATGTCAAAATCAAATTCCTAAAGTGATGGTGGTGTGACCTTTAAGAGGTGATTAGGTCATAGGGGTTCCACTCTCATGGGGTTAATCTAGATCCTATGAGAGTGTCTGCCTAGGGGAGAGCAAGCTATTTAAAGGCAGCTTGGGTCTTCACCTTCCTCTGTTTAGCACCTTCTCACCTGCACTTCTGGTTTTTACCATGCACGGAACAGAAATAGAGCAGATACCCTTACCATCTTGGACTTCCTCCAGATCTGTGAACTAAATAAACCTCCTTTCTAAATCCTCAGGTTGTGGTATTTTGTTATAGGAACAGAACACAGACCAAGACAAATGGAATAATAATAGTACCTATCTCACAGGTAATAAGGATTGAGTTGATCCATCTAAAGCACTTAAAGCTTATCCAGCGTAAGACTCAATAGGTGTTGGACTTATTTTATTATTGTTGTTATTGTTTAACAATGCAGAAGAAGTGAAAAGAGTCTTAAGACAATGAACAAATGCTAAGCATTATGAAGAGTTTGAAAGACTGGAGAGATAGCTCAGCTGCTGAGTGCAATTAAAGAGAGCATACTGCTCTTGCAGAGGGACCTGAGTTTGATTCCTAGAACCCAGGTTGGGTGGTTCACAACTGCCTACATAACTCCAGCTCTGGGGGTTCTGACTCCCTCTTCTGGCCTTTGCAGGCACCACACTCACTTGCACATATTACACACAGACCCACATGCATATACATATTAAAGATAAATATAAATTTTTTTGTCATTTTGAGAGAGGGGATCCCTGTAGCCTGTAGCCCCAAATGGTCTGGAACTCACTATGTAGTCCAGGCTTTCCTCAAACTCACAGAGATTCTCCTGCCTCTGCCTCCCAAGTGCTGGGACTAAAGGCATGCGCCACCACACCCGGCTAAATATAAAAATTTTTAAAGAAGATTTGGGAGCTGGAGAGATGGTTCAGCAGTTTTAAGGGCACTGGCTGTTCTTACAAAGGACCTGGGTTCAGTTCCCAGCACCCACATGGCAGCTAACAACCATCCTTAATTCCAGTTCCAGGGGATCCAACTCCCTCTTCCGGATTCCGGGTGCAATTATATACATGCATACCCATAGGCAAAACACTCATACACATAAAATAAAAATAAATAAAAATTTCTAAAAAGAAGAATTTGTGGAGCTGGAGAGATGGTTCAGTGGTTAACTGTGCTTGCTGTACAACCATAAGGACATGAATTTGGATCCCAGTATCTATATGACAGTTAGGTGTGGTTTTGTATGTGCTTGTAAACTCCAGGGCCATGGGAAACTGACTCAGAAGGGTCACTAGCTAAAAAACATGAGCACCAGGTTCAGGGAGAGTCCCTGCCTTAAAGGGATAAGGTGGAGAGAGAAGAGGGCATCCAATGCCTTCTTCTGGCCTGTGCATGCATATGTGCATACACCACACACACACACACACACACACACACACACACACGCGCGCACGCACACAATTAGAAAAAGTTTCAAAAGAAAGAAAGAAAGAAAGAGGAAGGGAGGGAAGAAGGAAGGAAGGGAGGAAGGAAAGGAAAAGTGTTTGATGATTTGCGAATTTTTCCAAATGCTGAATGGTTACTTCCCTGTTTCAGACCGTATTTCTTTGTGTTTCCTCATAGGCTCTTACCTTTTCTCTAGTACAAATGTGCTTCACTTCACAGGCACGAGTCTTTTCTTTCACTTCACAGGCACGGGCAAACTTAATAAAGCGCTTGTAATCAAAGTTGTTTTGGATTCCAAGATGGTGACAGTCCCTAGAAAATTCCAAGGCAGAGAGAGAGGAAATTTTTCAACAAGGAAATCGTACCTTAAATACCAGTATTTCATTTCTTTTTCTTTTGTGTGTGTGTGTGTGTGTCTTTTTTTGAGACAGGGTCTCCTTGTAGCCCCAGCTGTCCTGGAACTCACTATGTAGACCAGGCTGGCTTCACAAAGATCCACCTGCCTCTGCCTCCCAAGTGCTGGGATTAAAGGCATGCGCCACCACACCCGGCTTACATTTCTTTTTCTTTTTTTGAACTCAGGCTTTGGATCTACCAGTTTGCAGTAGGATAAAGAATGTATTACAGGATACAGATGCAGTAGTGCACATCTGTAATCCCAGAACTACTATAGTGAGGTGGGAGGCAGAGACAGAACTCCCAGAAGCTCATGGGCCGCTAGGTTGGCATACATAGTGGTAAACAACAAGAGACCCTGTCTCAAACAAAGTGGGAGGCAAGGACTGACACTCAAACTTGTTCTTTGACCTTCTCATGTTCTCCTTGGCATGCCTGCAGTCACACTTTTGCACGCACACACACACACACACACAGGTTTTAAAAAAGTGTAAAAGATGTTTTAAATCCAAAGTAGAGCTGTCATGAGCTAACCTGGGCTGAGTTGCAGGCTGAGAGATAGACACAGGGCAGGAAGGCAGCATTATGTGCTGGACAGTTTTCTGAGTACACAGAAAACACCCTACTTCCCCTGTAGCTCCTGTGTGTCTCCGTCAGATACAGTCTAGGGGTTGGGACTAAGCTGAAGGGGATGCGTCAGGCCATGTCTTCAGCCATTTCTTTGGACATTTCATCTTCCAGCATCTCTTAGGGCTCCTGGGGCCATGAGCAGCCCAATCCCTACTTCCTCACATCAGTATTCCCCTTCTTAGACCCAGGAGTCCACATTACCTGATTTTACCTGGTACTGAAGCATAAGGCTGGCAAAGAGAGGAAAAAGGATCTTCATGGCTGGGGGCCAGAGAGGAAGCCCTGGATCTGGGTTGGTGTTCTTGAGCTCCAGCCTTTATTGGCCTCATCATGGCCTTGGGCCATGAGCAGTGACGCAGCCAAAGCAAGTTTGTGTGCTACTCAGAGTAGCTGGGTTTTCTCCAATTCTGTTCATAACAGCTTTTCCAGGAAATCTTTATTTGCTGTGTCTCTTTGTCTTGAAGGGGAACACAATATATCTAAGATAAGAAAGAGTATGATCTTTTACTTCTTGTTCTTTAAAAAACATTAAGATTTATTTATTTAGAACTCACTATGTAGACCAGGCTGGCCTTGAACTCACAGAGATCCGCCTGCCTCTGCCTCTTGAGTGCTGGGATTAAAGGTCTGTGCCACCACGCCCGGCTTATTGATTTATTTTTAAATATTTATTTGTTTATTATTTTTATTTTATGTGTATGTGTGCATTTCCTGCTTGTAGGTAAGTGCACCCATGTCTTGCAATGCCGGAGGAAGACAGAAGAGGCTGTCTGATCCCCTGGAACTAGAATTACGGAGTTAGCTGCCACTTGGGTACTGGGATTCAAATCCAGGTCTTCTGCAAGAACAACCAGTGTTCTTAACCGCTGAGCAATCTCTCCAGCCCCACATTGATATATTTTTAATATTTTATTTATTATTTTTATTTTATGTGTATGAGTGTATTGCCTGCATATATATAAGTGCACTCATGTCTGCCAGGGAGGTCAGAAGAGAGTGTCAAATTCCCCTGGAACTGGACTTATGGACAGCTGTTAGCCACTGTGCTGAGAATCAAACCCAGGTCCTCTGCAAGAGCCGTCAGTGCTTTTAACCACTGAGCAATCTCTCCAGCCCCTAATTTTTAATTTTAATTATGTGTATATGTGTGTCTGTATGTGAGTATGTGCATATGTGTGTAGGTGCCCGAGGAGGTCAAAAGAGGGCATTGCTCCCCTAGAGCTGGAGTTACAAGTGGTTTTAGGTTGCCTGTAATTCAGGTTCTCTGCAAGGTCAGTACAGGTTCTTGACCACTGAGCCATCTCTCCAGTCCTGCACTTCCTGCTATTAATGCTGGAGCTGAACAAGTGTCATGTTCTCAGGTGCGCCAGTCAAAGGAAGCATCCCAAGGAAGAAATGGACACGCAGACGAGATACTTCGACTAGGGAGCTCTGCTTTTTCTGATAGGCTGAGACCGCTGGTCTGCCATCCTCAAGTCTAAGTCAGCCCTTCTGCAGAGTGTTCAGTTGTTTGGATGTTGGGTAAGTGCATCAGGACCATCTGTTTGCCCACAAAGCTTGAGGAAGTCCTGAATGAAAACGTGGAAGCCACAGCTACTCTTTAATGGAACACCCTACATTTTCCAGGAGTTGAATATTAGCTCATTGCTGTGATTAAAACTATGTGTCTTTCACTGTCTAGTCACTGTGCATTCAGCAGTAAATAAGAAAAACTGACTTCAAAAGGCCAGGTATGGTGGTGCATGCCTATAGTCTTAGCACTCAGGAGACAGAGGCAGGAGGATCTCCATGAGTTTGAGGCCAGCCTGGTCTATGTAGCAAGTTACAGGGTGACATAGTGAGACGCTGTCTCAAAAATAAAATGAAATAAAACAAAATTATTGACTTTGGAGTTGACTGCATCTTCCATATTTAAATACTTTGGTCTTATTTTTTAAAATATTTTATTTATCATTTCTATTTTATATGTATGAGTATATTGCCTGCAAGTATGTAAATGCACCCATGTCATGTAATGCCCATGGAGGCTAGAAGGGGGCATCGAATTCCCTGAAACTGGAGATACTGACATTTGTTAGCTGTCATAAGGGTATTGGGAACTGAACCCTGGTCCTCTGCAAGAGCAACTGGTGCTCTTAACTGCTGAGCCATCTCACCAGCGCCATCTTCCATATTAAAATGAGTCACACATCGCTATTGGCAAAACCTATTTTTCTCATCCTGTCTCATAACCTAGAAGTCTCATAACGTCTGCTTCAAAATATGTGCAACAAAATCAATTTCTTCCACAAAAATCATGTGATTACTTTTATGGTATTTATAATACCCAGGACAAGTAAGGTAGTTTGAAAGCCTGGTGCAATGGGCTCTGTGTTAGGTGAGGAAACAGAAATGAAGAGCACGTAGTTTTTCTTGGGGCCAGGTGATTTCACAGGACAAACCTCAGCTCACACTCACCCCAGGTCACTCCCACACCAAGTGTCCCTGATATGGTCCTGATGTGATGAGATGGACATTTGTCCCTTCCTTTTTGTTCATGGTGACACTTCCAACTCAACCTATGCTTCTCATAAGTCTACGTGAGCCTGGTTCAAGGACCAAAGACAGCTTGATGTCATGAACTCAATAATCAGTGTAAGCCAGGGCCTGGTAGCATACATCTGTGACCCCAGAATGCAGTGGGCTGAGGCAGGGGGTTTGTGAATTTGGGGCCAATCTGGGCTGTATAGCAACACTTTAGCTAACAAAACAGAACAAAGAAAAAGAAAAAAAAATCGGGGCTAGAGCAATGGCTCAGCAGTTAAGAGCATTAGTTGTTCTTGCAGAGCTCGATTCCCAGCACTCACATGACAGCTAACAACCATCTGTAAACTCCAGTTCTGGAGGCTCTGACACCCTCTTCTGACCTCCTCAGGTATTGAATGACCTGGGTACACTTACATACACGTAGGCAATGCACTCATACACAAAAAGCAAAAGTAATAAATAAAATATTTTTTTAAATATGGGTTCTGGGGACTAAACTCAGGTCCTTGTACTTTTGAAGGAAGCATTGTATCAACTGAGCTATCTCTTCAGATCCCCAGAGAGCTTTTTCTTGCCCCACTGACTTTCTTGTGGTGTGGTCAGTGAGCACAGCATTAGGGTTACTTGTAAGAGATGCTTTAAACAATCCTGTGGCATCAGTGTACTTCCTGACTCCTCCTGGGATCCAGACCCCATGTACCAGGCAGTACTGACCAACTCTTGGGAAATAAATGATCAGGAGAAACATAACATGTCCCCGCCTTGAAAAATGCCTGCCATCAGGAAGACTCAGAGCCTGGGGCCTGGAGTCCCTGGATGCTCGCTCGCCCACTCCAAGTCTAGCTGTGATGTCAGCTGTGAGCTAGAGGCTTTGCTGTCTCTGTCAGTGGAACATCCACATTGGACCTTTCTAACATGCTGGCTAGGCACTGGTGCAGTCGGAAGCCAACTGCCTCAGAAGTCACTTGGTGTCTCCAATTCTGCCTCGTATTGGTCAAGTTCAAGGAGAGGGAATGCTGATGTCACTTCTCCCACCCCATCTTATTTATTTACTTTAAATTTAAGTTTTTATTTCATGCACAAGGACGGTTACATAATTTCTACCCCTTCCTTCCCCCTCCAGTTCTTCCCATGTCCCCCCACTTCCTTTCAAATTCATGACTTCTTCAATTATGATTGATTTACACACACATATGTGTATATTTATATCTCCTACTGAGTCCATTTAGTGTTGCACGTGTGTACATGTGTTCAGGGCTGACCACTTGGGATTTGACAACCTATCAGGGAGCTTGTCCCTGGAGAAACTGATCCTCCCTCTCTCAATAGCCATTGATTGCCTGCAGCTCTTCATCCAGGCATGGGACCTGGTGACCTTTCACCCGTCTGTGTTGGAGCAGTTTCAGACACTGATATGGTGTATACTGATCATATCCATCCACTACTACCTCTTTCCAATCCCTCTTAGAGCCCCGACTCCATCTCCTTCCCTCTTGTTTTATTATCATTGATGTCATTTATTAATGGCAGAAAGCCACACATTGAATTGTAAGTAGAGCATTGGTAACAAATATTCTCAACTATTTTCTTGGAAATGACAAATCCAAGAAATTAACTTTGTTAGTTTTTGAGAAAATTTCTGCCAATTATCTAAGTCTGATACAATCACATGTTGTCAGTGATTGTAAGTAAAAATGATACTTCATAAAATGTGGTTAGTTTGGGCTGGAGAGCTGTCCCAATCAGTAAAGTGCTTGCTGTGCAAGTGGGGGATCCCGAGTTTGATCCCCAGCATCATCATGTGGTGGTACCTGCTTGTAATCCCAGCACTAGGGAGGCAGAGACAGGAGGATCCCTGGGGCCCAATCAGCAGGCCCCAGGCCAGTGAGGGACCTTGTCTCAAAAACACAAGGTGGATGGTGCCTAAGGTTGACCATTAGATCTTTACACACATATACACAGGTGAATGTGCACCCCACATATACCTGCACACACATGAAAGTGTACACATATATACTCACAGACTCATACACACATGGCTTGGTTTGGCTTCAGATTCAGATAATCCTTTGCTGATTTTCTGGAGGCAAACACCATGCCTTGTTATATGCACATGTGATTTATATGAGCACCTTATAGCCTTATACAGAATATTAGTGCTAAAGAGCTAAGTGAACACAATAAAAACTTTCAATGGGCTGGTGAGAGAGCTCAGTGGGTAAGGGTGCTTGCCGCTAAGCCTGACCACCTGAATTTGATCCCTGTATCCACATGACAAAAGGAGAGAACTGACTCTTGCAAATTGTCCTCTGACCTTTACACACTCATCATGGCATGAGCCCCCCTTTCCACATATAAAATAAATTGCAATTAAAAAATTTTAGAGATTTATTTTGGGAAACAATGATTCATGAATCATGTAGCTCCAAACCAGAGGTAGCCGGTGCTCCCTTGAGGAAGTGGTCCGGGACAGGAGAGGATCATGAAAGTGAAGATAGATGTGTGGGGTGGTTACCATTGTAAGAGTAGTGTGTTGTCGGGAAGTTCCTTGGCATGTGATAATGAGTTGGTTGGCTGCTTCTGAAAGGGGTGAGCTTGGGTTAGTGACTCACCTTTATGTTTTCAAGTCAAGCAAGACTAAAGTCACTGGCTTTGTGTGCCCAGGAATTCTTCTGGCTTGGCTTCCATTTTAATTTACCATATCATTAGAAAGACATTTACTCAGGGGATCCAATAAAATTAATAATTCTTCCACTTCATCAAGGACATTCTCTCTCTCTCTCTCTCCCTCCCCTCCCCTCTCTCTTTCTCTCTGTCTTTTTGAGACTGGATCTCCCTTTAGCCCCAGCTGACCTGGAACTCCCTATGTAGACCAGGTCGGCCTTGAACTCATAGAGATCCACCTGCCTCTGCCTCCCAAGTGCTGAGATTAGAGGTGTGTACCACCACGCCTGGCCATCAAGGACATTCTTAAGTGAAAGCAAAGTTTTTCAAAGTAGTGGCGTTCAGGAGCCAGTGAGATGGCTCAGAGGTAAAGGCATTTGCTGTTAAGCCTGATGACCGGAGTTCAATTCCCAGGACCCACAAGGTAGAAGGAAAGACCTGACTCCTGTGGGTCTCTACAACTGTCCATAACATGTGCATGCCCACACATGTGCACATACACATCACACACACACACACACAGACACACAGAGACTAATAAATACACATAATAAAAAAAAGTGATGGCACTCGGTGGCGATGAATCTGAGTCTAGTTAAGAATGTGCGCTGTGGCCTGGCTTTGGTAGGAGGGCCGCCCCATCACAGCACAGCTTTTGTTTTCTGAGAGCCAGTGTTAATTTTGTGTTTATGCAACAACAGAGGAGTATTTTTGTATACTGACTTTTTGTGTACAAAATTTTCTTTTAAAATAATTCATTTTGGTGTGGTGGTGCATGCCTTTAATCCCAGCACTCAGGAGGCAGAGGCAGGCAGATCTCTGTGAGTTCAAGGCTAGCCTGATCTATATAGTGAATTACAGGCCAGCTGGGGCCACAGGGAGACCTTGTCTCAAAAAGACCAAAAAAACCCAAATCATTTTGGATATAATAGTCTTTCATGGATCTTTTTTTTTCCATTTCATTATTTATTTAGATGTTTAAGCTCTAGAACAAAGTTTTTACAAGCTGGTGAGCACTGACAAATTATTTGTCCCACAGAACTATAACCACACACTCCAAGACAGTATAAACAGATAGTTGAACTAACATTAATACACATCACTATTTTATTGATTACATAATAAAACATGATCAAGTATCCAATTATTAAGTTACATAATGTAGCAGTTTGAATGAAAATATTCCCCTTAGGCTCCAAGTATTTGGATGTTTTTGTCCCCAGTTGGTGGCGCTGTCTTGGGAGGTCTTAGAAGGTGAGGCTATGCTGGAGGAAGTGCATCACTTGGGACAGGCCTAAGCGTTCTTAAGCCTGGCCTGATCTTAAGTCCCTCTCTTGCTTCCTGTGCCCTCTTGAAGATGTGAAAGTGTAGCTTTTGCTCCTCTTCCAGCCACCTCTGCCGCCATGCCTCCCTGCCATGATGGACTGATTCTTGCCCCTTTGGAACCATAAGCTCAAATAAACTCTTCCTTCTAAAAGTTGCTTTGGTCAGTGTTTCTATCACAGCAACAGGAAAGTAAGACACACAGCTCAAAAAGCATATAAACTATTAGATATCTGCTTAGTTCATTAGTAGGACCCACTTTTTTTGCAAGAGAAGTTAGGGAGAGAAGGGGGAGAAATCACAATTCAAACAAAAAGTTGGAAAACAACTTCTGATAGGTATGGGAAAAAATTTACAAGAATTTCAGAAATTTGGTTAAGAATTGTTTAGCTACAACAATGCATCTCCACCTTTTAAAAATATTTGCTAAATTAAAGAGCACATTCTACATGTTCTGCATAAGACGAAGGCAACGTTGTACTAAAAATATTTAACAACCCCTCCCATTCTTTTACAGGCACTCTCCATTAAGCTGTACCTCTGAGTGCAAACATTAAATTAACTATAAGGCCTTTTGTCTGGAGACATTATTAAAGCTATGTACTTCTATAACAGTGTAAATTTTAAAATATGGAGTTTCCCATAACAGTACATAATAAGACATAGAAAGACATTAAATAATCATCGTAAGACCTGGTTTTTTAAAAAAAAAAAAATCAGTGGCTAAGCAAATCTGATGCATTCTGGTATGAGTGTGGGCAACGTAAACAGAGTGAGCAGGATAACCAGAGAGGCCCTTCAGTTTTTGCAGTGACTGAAGGAATAAACCATGGAAGGTCAGATAGAGTGTTCTGAGTTCCTGGGACTTTGGTTTTATATGATACTAAAAATATGCAAGTTTTGTGCTGGGTATTTTGGCACCTAATTGTTCTAAATCTCTTATTTATTGATAAGATTCTGGCACAGGAAGACATTTAAAGACATAACTCAGGGCTGGAGAGATGGTTCAGTGGTTAATAGCACTGACTGCTCTTGCAGAGGACCCAGGTTTGATTCCCAGCACCCACATGGCGGCTACAAACCATCCTTAACTCCAGATCCAGGGGACTCCAAGCCCTCTTCTGACCTCCGCGGCATTGCACGACATGAGTGCACTCACTTACATGCAGGCAATACACTCATACACATAAAATAAAAATAATAAATAAAATATTTAAAGACAGCAGAGGCAGGCAGATCTCTGTGAGTTCAAGGCCAGCCTGGTCTATATAGTGAGTTCTAGGACAGCTGGGGCTACAGGGAGACCCTGTCTCAAAAAGACCAAAAACAAAAACAAAAACAAAAACTCGATACCATAGGATTTTGGGAAAGGTCAATCGGTACAAATACTAAGCACATTTTAATTGCTGACCAGCAAAAATCTTTTGCTAAGTGTCCAAACAGGTCAATCATAACCCAAGCGTACAGGTTGCAATTCTGTCAAGGTTGCAGCCTGGTAAAACTGGTTCTCAATACTCCTGTGGAAGCTTCATTAGACTTATTCACCAAGCCAACATGTTGGCTAATTATGTACGATAAATTAGGTCCCATTTGAAGTTCCATTTCCAAGGCGATGGCATCAGGCATCCCAGTTTATTGAATACAACAGTTGTTTCCATTGGAATCCTTGAAGTGCAACCACATTTTAGGACGGTACTTCTCCAGATACGAAAGTTGCTTGCTGTTAAAAGCTTCATGCCGCTTTTCTCTTGTGAATTGTACTTCACGTTTCATTCTACCTTCAATTAGTGCTAAGGCAACCAGCACTGGAGCTCTCCCGAGGCCTGCAACACAACAGACAGCATTGCAACAACCAGGTTCTTCATGAAATGACTTAACTGAGGCATCAGCAAGCTGGTTGGATGGTGGTGCACCATCTTCAAAAGGCCAGTCAAGAACACGAATGCCTTCTTTCTCCAGGAGTAGTGTTGTAATTTGCTTCACATACTCTTACTATTGTGATAACTCCGTATTTCTTAAGCTCCTCTATAAATTTGTTTAAGATTGTGTTGGTTAGATTGTACGTAATAAGGGATCTCATGTTCTTGGGTATAATTTCCATGGGGCAGGGCGGGTCATTCGAGCAATGTCAATTTAGTTTAAAAAATGCTCAGTAGGGTTATGAAAGAATTTAAAAAATTGATACCGAAATGATGCCCCACCCAAAAGACCAAAGTCTACGTTCATATTCAACATACTCCACTTGAAATTTTCAGTGCTTTGAGGATGAAATTGGGAGAAATTGGAAATGAAATGAACCTCACAAGAAGTAGCAACTCTTCAATCCAGTAGTACCAAGGCAAGACAGAGGAGGAGCACTGAGGTTTACCTGGTCCAGGGCTGAGCTCTGCAGGTTTCAATTTAACAGGTCTGTGTCCAAGTTATTCACTCTTATGGGGGCTTCATGGTGGAGGAGTAATGAATTTCTACAGTTCACTTGTCTGCACGAAGGTTGTGCTGTGCCTGGAAGCAATCTCCACTGCTGTTCAGAAATTCCATAAATGCGTGACCAAGAATAACACGGAAAGGAGTATGTCTACTCATTGAAGATTGTGGCCTAATCATAGGTGGGGGCACCAGATGACCACGCAGTGAGCAACTGGAGCAGAGTATCGCCAAGCCAGCTGCAGCCCAGAGCCTATGCGTGCCCAGGCCTTTCATGTATTCTTTTAAAAGAAATTTATTTTTATTTATTATTTTTCTTTTTTATGTGCATGAGTATATTGCCTGCATGTATGTAAGTGCACCCATGTCATGCAATGCCTACAGAAGGCGCACTGGATCCCCTGGAACTGGAGTTACGGATGATTGTTAGCCACCATAGGGGTGCTTGGATTCGAACCCGGGTCTTCCTCAAGAGCAGCCAATGCTCTTAGCCCCTAAGCCATCTCTTCAGCCCCACATGAATTCTTTAGTGTATCCTTTATGCCGCATGGTTGTCATCTGCAAATAGAATCTTGTCTCTTCCCTTCCTCTAGACATGCATTTTATTCATTTTTCTTGCCCTTTTGAACTGGCTGGAACTCCAACCATCACTAAGTAACAGTGATAATGGCCGCCATAGGCTGTCTTTCCTCACATTCCTTCCTGATTGAGGTGGAATCGTATATGAGGCCATTCGGAAACTTCCTAGGCCGCTGTTGTGTGGGTGGCAGTTGCCATCATTCCTAGCTGCTGAGGGTTTTTTTGTTTGTTTTTTTTTTAAATTAATCTTGAGATAAAGAGATTTGAGTTTTCTCAAGCCTTTTCTGCATCTGTAGAAATGATCACATTTTATCATGCATGATGTGATATAGTGAATAATCTTGGTTTTCTTTATTTAAAAATTTTTAAGATTTGTCTTTTTTATTTGTAGTTATGTGTCTGTGAGTCCTGAGTGCAGTGCCCACAGAGGACAGAGGCATTGAATCCCCTGGAGCTGGAGTTACAGGCAGTTGTGAACCACCCAAAGTTGGTGCTGAGACTTGAACTCCGGTCCTCTGTAAGAGCAGTATATGTTCTTAACTGCTGAGTTAGCTTTACATCTTTTTTTTTTAACCACACATAAAACATTTAATGAATCAAGTACAGAGTACACATTCTTTTTAGAACTTCTAAATCTCTTAAAATATCACATCTGTTCCATTCTTAAAGAATCTATATCTTGGAACTACTTCACAGATTTCTCATGCTTAGTTCTATTTGTTTTTTTCTGTGCTTTGGTTTAGTTATTTTCCTTTGATCTCTTTCTTTAATATTAAAAAAAATTAGAAGCAGCATTTCATTACAGCTTTAACATACTCAATAACTGTTTCCAGAGCAAAGTACTAGCCACTTTCAAAAGTGGCTATAAAATTTTTAGGTTCGCTGTTGAATTAATACAGTTATACAATATTGAACTCAGTATAAGCCCTGTAAGACATAAAATTGAATGAGTGTTTAACCTTTAAAAAAGATCTCCATTTCATTTTAAAATATACTGTTTCTTACAGAAAGACTCATTGTTTTGCCACTAACATTGAGATGTTGGAACATGCATCTCTAATCTGTATGTATCTGATTATTACTAATCATAATTGGTTGCATTCGGATCCTTGGCACCTGTGTATGTCTATAAAGTCCTCGGGTAGATTTCAATGGTAATGTTTACACCTTTACTAATTAATGTGATGTAAATTTTTATGTTTCCTCCTCAAATATAATTTATTTTAAAAAATTTGTTGATTTTTTTGTGTGTGTGTATATCACACAGAACATCCCAAACCATCTTATTCAACTACACACCCACTTCCCAGATGGCACCCTCCCATATCCTCCCTCCCCCTACTAGAGCCCTTATACTCTGTTATCCCTGCAACTGCCTGCTGTGTTGTTGGCACCCCCAGCTGTTCCCCACTATTTGTCCATCTGGTGAATCTAGTGAGTCTATCTAGAGATCTTTGTTTTAGGAAGATCAGCTGTTCCCCATCTAGCAGCAATCAGTTGTCAATATTCTTTTAGGTAAGATTGGGGTCTGCTGTTCATTTTCTCAGTTCTATGCTGGGTTACTATCTGGGAGTCCCTTGGGCCACCCTGGCCAACAACTCAAATGAAGGTACCTCCTATCTGGCAGTGTTATTATGTAGCTTTTAGCTATACATATGGACTCTTAAAAAATTATATTGGCCCCTTTAATCTTTGGTTATAGTTTCCAATGGGGTGTTTAAGACCCTACAATTGGCCTAGAAAACCAATTTATTTTTACTTTTAAGGGCATTTGAGGATCTGTTCCTCTGGGGTCACATGGACTTTGGAGGAGCCCCTGGCTCCTTTCTTTTACGA
>NW_008334552.1:895962-897438 GCF_000622305.1 Nannospalax galili | reverse complement strand
TCCCCTTTCTCCCTTAATAATACCCTTCTCTTATGGTCCTACCTCTCTTGAGCTCCTTCTTTCCCTTTATCCCCTAGGTTCTTTGTATACCCTTCCCTCCCCGCTCCCTAAACTAACCCAGTTTTTATCCACATCTCCCTTATTAACACCTGTTTCCTACTGTTCTTCTCCTTCAGGTTCTTTCTTTTCCTTTACCTCCCTGGTTCCTTTCCATTTTCCTGGTTCCTGTAGTTATGTCTGGATACGTACTCGCTTGTCAGGATTTGGTTCAAGGATCCACATATGAGGGAGAACATATGTTGATTTTTTTTCTGAGTCTGTATTACCTCACTTAGTATAACAGTTTCTAGTTCCATCCATTTACCTACAAATTTCATGATTTCATCTTTCTTTCCTGCTGAGTAAAACTCCATGGTATAAATGAACCATGTTTTCATTATCCACTTGTCAACTGAGGGACACTTAGGTTGCTTCCATCTCTTAGCTATTGTAAAAAGAGCAGCAACAAAGTTCCCTTTTTCAGGCTCCAAAGTCTGTAGGTCCCTGTTGGGGAGGGGGGGAAGCTGCTATAAAAAAGAAAAAAAAAAGGGCAGCAACAAACATGGATGTACAAGTGTCTCTGCAGTAGGATGAGTTCTTTGGGTTTATGCCAAGGAGTGGTATAACTGGGTCAAATGGTAGGTTCATTTGTAGTTTTTAAAGAGTTCTCCAAAGGGGTTGAACATGTTTGCAGCCCCACCAGCAGTGGATGAGTGTTCCCCTTTCCCCGCATCCTCTCCAACATTTGGTATCATTTGTTCTCTTGATCTTAGCCAGTCTGACTGGGGTAAGGTGAAATCTTAAAGTGGTTTTAATTTGCATTTCCCTAATTACTAGTGATGTTGAACATCTTTTAGGATGCTTCTTAGCCATCTTTACTTCTTTTAAGAACTATCTGTTCAGCTCCTCAGCCCATCTTTTAATTGGGTTACTTCCTGTCTTAATTCTCTGTTTTTTGAGTTCATTATATATTCTGGATAGAAAACCTCTGTCAGATGTGTTGCTGGTGAAGATTTTCTCCCATTCTGTGGGTTTTCTGTTCGCTTCGCTGGTTGCCTCCTTTGATGTACAGAAGCTTTGTAGTTTAATGATGTCCCATTTGTTAATTCTTGCCCTTGTTTCCTGAGCAATTGATCTCCGGTTTAGAAAATCCTTTCTTACACCTATATCTTGTAGGTTTTTCCCAATATTTTCTTCTAACAGTTTCAGAGTTTCAGGCTTTACATTGAGATCTTTGATCCATTTGAAACTGACTTTTGTTCAAGGTGAAAGATAGGGGTTTAGTTTCATTCTTCTACAGGTGGAGATCCAGTTTTGCCAGCACCATTTGCTGAACATGCTGTCTTTCTTCCAGTGAATGTTCTTGGCCCCTTCGTCAAATATCAGGTGGCTGAAATTGCATTTACTCATATTTGGGTCTTCAATTTTGTTCCATTG
>NW_008334552.1:895104-895879 GCF_000622305.1 Nannospalax galili | reverse complement strand
TCTGGTATAGTAATCCCCCCAGCATTGCTCTTAGTTCTCAGGGTTGTTTTGGCTATCCGGGGTCTTTTGTGCTTCCATATGAATCTTAGGATGTTTTTTTCCAATTCTGTGGAGAATGTCATGAGATTTTGATTGGTACTGCATTGAATCTATAAATGGCTTTTGGTAGGATGGTCATTTTCACAATATTAATTCTTCTAATCCATGAGCATGGGAGGTCCTTCCATCTTCTGATCTCTTCCTCAACCTCTTTTTTAAAGATTAAAAATTTTCATTCTAGAGGTCTTTAATGTCTTTGGTCAGGTTTATTCCGAGATACTTTATTTCATTTTATTTTATTTTTGCAGTTATTGCGAAGGGGAGTGTTTCCATGTGCTCTTTCTCTATTGCTTGTTATTGGTATATAGAAAGGCTACAGACTTTTGTAAGTTAATTTTGTAACCTGCCACTTTACTGAACGTGTTAATAATTTCTAGGAGTTTTCCGGTGGAATTTTTGGCATCTCTTAGATATAATATCATATGATCTGCAAGAAGGGATAATATGATCTCTTCCCATTATTTCTCCTTTAGTTTCCTTCTCTTGTCTTATTGCTCTTGCAAGAGTTTCAAGCACTATCTTAAAGAGAAGTGGAGATAGTGGACAGACTTGTCTGGTTCCTGATTTCAGTGGGAATGCTTCCAGTTTTTCCCATTTAGAATGATGTTGGCTGTGGGTTTGTTATATATGCCTTTAATTATGTTGAGGTATGTTCCCTCCAGTCCAATTCTCTCTA
>NW_008334552.1:894140-894839 GCF_000622305.1 Nannospalax galili | reverse complement strand
ATGATTTACGACGTTTATTGACTTAGGTATATTGAACCATCCCTGCATCTCTTGGATAAAGCTGACTTGATGATGGTGGATGATCTTTTTGATGTGTGTGTCTGTATGCGGTTTGCAAGTATCTTGTTCAGAATTTTTGCATCTACGTTTGTTAAGGATATGGGTCTATAGTTTTCTTTTTTGGTTGTGTCTTTACCTGGCTTTGGTATTAGAATGATGCTGGCTTCATAGAAGGAATTTGGAAGTTCTCCCTCCATTTCTATCTTTTTTAATAAATTAAGTAGTATTGGATGTAGATCTTCAAATGTCTGATAGAATTCTGTTGTAAATCCCCCTCTGGTCCTGGGGTTTTTTGAGTCAGGAGGTTTTGTATTACTATTTCAATTTCTTTTTGTGTTATGGGTCTGTTTAAGCTGTTAATCACTTCTTGGTTTAGTTTTGGTGGTTCCCATGCCTTTAGATTTCTGTACATTTATTTTAGGTTTTCAACTTTAGTTAACATATATGTTTTTAAAGTATGCCCTTATAATGTTCTGTATCTTTCTGTTGTCTGTTGTGATGTTTCCCCTTTCATCTCTGAGTTTGTTGATTTGGAGGTGCTCTTTCTTTCTTTTGGTTAACTGGGCTAGCAGTCTGTCTATCTTGTTTATCTTTTCAAAGAACTAGCTCTTGGATTCATTGATTTTTTGTATCATTTTC
>NW_008334552.1:893729-894074 GCF_000622305.1 Nannospalax galili | reverse complement strand
GTTTGCTGTTGCTTTTCAAGTGTGTTGAGTTGCTGTGTTAAGTCATTTATTTGTGTTCTTTCTGATTTTTTAATGTAGGCATTTAGAGCTATAAACCTCCCTCTGAGGACAGGTTTCAGCATGTCCCAGAGGTTTTGTTGTGTTGTATTGTCCTTTTCATTTAGTTCCAGGAATACTTTTATTTCTTTCTTAATTTCTCTTTTGACCCATTCATCATTTAGGAGTGTGTTGTTTAATTTCCATGTGTTCGTGTGGTGATTAGGGCTTCTTCCAGTGTAGATTGTAAGCTTTATTACCTTGTGGTCTGATAGAATGCATGGAATTATTTCAATCTTTTTGTATTTG
>NW_008334552.1:892822-893203 GCF_000622305.1 Nannospalax galili | reverse complement strand
AAAAGATGGGTTTTGTTTCTTAACCCATTCACCTAGTCTGTGTCTTTTGACGGTGGGGGGGGGTTCAGTCTGTTAATATTTAAAGTTATTAATGAAAGATGAGTATTGAAGCCTGTCATTTTTATTTGTTTACATTCTTGATATAGCTGTACTTTTCCACAGTTATACTTTCATTGAATTTCTTTCTGCAACCCCTTGGGTATAGTCATTCCTTTCTTCAGCTCTTTGTATTGCTTCCAGAACTCACCAAAGGGCTGGTTTTGTGGACATGAATTCCTTCAGCCTATTTATGTCATGGAAGATTTTCTTTCCCCTTCGACTACAATAGACATTTTGTCTGGCTATAATAATCTGGGTTGGCATCTGTGGTCATTTAAAACT
>NW_008334552.1:881597-892206 GCF_000622305.1 Nannospalax galili | reverse complement strand
GACTATTGGTATTTGGTGGGGATATGTTATTTTGGTTTTTCATTATTATTTTTTCTCTGTGATTTTGACATGTGAATTTCTTTTGTCGTTTCTTTTTTCTTGTATGAGACTCAAGCCTTCAAGTGTAGGTCTGCTTCTTTTTGTTAACTTTATGTGTGTTTACTTTTGGCATGAAAAGCTGGCTCATCTAAGCTTCTGGTTCTCTCTTGATTTTATATTGGAGTGGCCAAATTGCTTTTGTCTTCAGGAGTTCCCACAAAGGCCCAAGTCAGATGAGGATCAGATGCTCTCAGGCTTTCTCCTAAGGTCTGGATCCCTCCAGGAAAGATTTTGACCTCAGGAATTTGGAGGTTGGACTGTCCTAGGAACAGGGCCCAGGAAAGATGCTGGTCTAGGGCAGCTGGTAGCTGTTCCACCCAGAGATGCAAAGGGAGATGGGGGTAGGAAGAGGCTCCAAGGGCTCCCGGGGACCGCACTGAGGAACTGGGTTGATCTGGATGCAAAGGATCAGAAAGTGGAAATGTCAGAGGGAGGTGAGGGAGGGGCCAGGCCCAGAGGTCTCCTGCAGACCCCAGAAGGAACTGGGTGGTCTGGATGCAAAGGATCAGGAAGCAGTGGTGGTTTCCCCGGTGTCTGGGGCACCAAGACAAGGAATGGGACAGGACCCAAGCTAGGAGGAGAGATGGGTGGGGGAGATGGGAGGGTGAATGAGGCTGGGGGAGTCAAGGCGCAGAGGGCGTGATGGACTTACCCCGGAGATAGGCCTGCACAGGCCCAGGGAAGCAGAGCATGAATTTTTTAAAAAAAAAAAGAGAGAGAGAGAATCCCTACAGAATTGCCCACAGGCCAAACATGAGATGAACAATCCCTCAGTGGAAGCTCCTTGCTCAGACAATTCTAAGTTGTGGCAAGCTGACCTTTAAAACCATCACCTCCAGATGCTAGACTCTGTTCTCTTATGCCCTTGAAGCAAGAGACCCTCATTCTAGGTGAGGCAGCCCGACATCCTGTCAGGCCAGCGGCTGCCCCATGCCAAGTGCTGCCCCTGCAGCAGGTACAGCAGCCCTATGAGTTTTTCAGCAAAGACAACAGTCCAAAATAGTGGGGACCGTTGGTCTCTACCCTGCACAAGAACCAAGTTTTCTGGAGAACTGAAATACCTTCTTAGAATACAAGAAAGATGGCACTGGCATGAGGTGCACCCCAGGATGCTGCCCTCAGAGCCTGGGGTGCACTAGCTCCCAAGAGACTGAATGCAACCGATGGACCACGTAAAGAACCTTATCTCACAAGATGGATATTTACCTGACTATAGGTAAATATGATCTCAAAATTGATCTTAATATTGATCTCAAAATTCTGAACCCAGGACACTGCAAATAAGAAAGAAAAGAACTGAAAAGTTAAAATGACAGCACAGTCAGAGCAGTGGCGGCAATGGTCTCTCAGCACAAGGACTTAAAAACCTAGACCCCGGGATCCTCATTTTATTAAAAATCGTGATGTTTCTATATTGATCTCAAAATTCTGAACCCTGGACATGGCAAGTAAGAGGGAAAATAACTGGGGAGCCAAGATGGCAAAGGCATGCACCGGCAGGGAGGAGCCCATCTGTCCATGCGCACCAGTGGGACTGGACTGAGCCAGTCTGACCATGCACATGCACTGGCACAGGCCTATGCGAAATGGCAGAGTTGCTTCTGCATAGCCGCCCACACCCACTAGTGGCACCCATGATCGGCCAACCATAGCCACCACCCAGTGGCTGTCAAGACCTGGCTATAGACCTCCACATTAGGATTCTGAGAAAGCTACAGACTTCAATGAACTAGAGGACACTGGTATAAAGCTGTCGTGTGAAGCTGTGAAATCTCCCAACTGCCACTCACAAAATCTTAAGATTGAAGGTCTGTGAGCTAATTGTGGCCTCCTGTGAGGACTTAGCTTCTTCTTTCACCCACAGTAATACCCTGAGGGAAATCAGCCTGTGGAAGAATACTTTGGTCCAGAGTAGGAATGGAAATAAAGTGTAACCTGCATGCAAGGGGTGTGAACTACTAACTTTGAAGAAGAAAATTAAATGTTTCTGACCTCTGAGAAAGAGAAACCCCAATCTGACGTTCCTAAGCAGTGTGAAACAGAAATTACGAATGAAGATCCCATTCCATGAGACCTGGGCGTACTCTGACCCCAAACCACGTACAAAGGAAAGGGAGTGGCCCTTATTTGGCACCCCATGTAAGAGTTAGAGATCACTGACACCCTAATATTGGAGATATAATTTCTCTAGCACTTAGATGTGTTATGAAGGATGGATGAGGTTTTTTATTTGCAAGTAAAAGTCAGGAGTGGGAGGTGGGGAGTGATGGGGTTAGGGTAGACACTGGGGAGGAGTTCTGAATAGAATCAAAATCCATTGTATGAAATTTTTTAACAGTTAAAAGACTTTATTCTAATCGTTCTAATTACAGTGCTTGTCTAAATGAAACCCAAAAACAAGTATACAAAACAGTTGATTACTGATTGTGTTTAGGAAGCAGTACACAGTTCCGCGACCCCAGATAATCCAGTTCTGAGGTTTCCCCAAGATAAATTTAAACAGCTCCAGCTTCTTCAGTGTTTATCAAAATACAAAAGAAAAAAGTAGAGGTCATCTTTTGATGGCAAATTGGACCCCTGCAGGCTGAGGGAGGAAGCTACTTCACACATGGAGATAGGGGTGTTCTGGGATGTGTGTCTGTAGTAGACTGACCTTCCCAGCTTGCATGCACTCCTGCTGGTGAGACCCAGGCCTCATGCCAGCTCATCCAAGTGGGCCCAGGAGCAAGCTGAGAATGTGGGCTGCCATCTGGTCCTGTCATTGATCAAGGACAAGGCCGGGCCCTGCACCCCACAGTGGCCCCCAGCCCACCCTTAGGTGACCATGTGAGCACAGGCACACACACTGCTATGGAATGCAGGTGACCCAAGGACAGGCGAGTCACAGGGGCTCTACTGGGACCATGCAGCAGATGGTGGTTTGTTCCCACAGTAACAGCCAATCAGATGCAGTAGCATTCAGGCCCTTACTACAAAGCCTGCACTAGGCATAGTCTCCCTTCTGTATGTTCAAGTGTTCTTGACTTGTATTTTTAACTGTTTTTAAAAATGCACTGAGTTCGGGTTAAAAGCCAACCGCCAAATTGATCCCGACACGTTTAAGGCCAAATGGCTCCTGAAGGCCAAGTGCCCTGAACACTCAAACCTTTTCTCAGTACTGACAGTGAGTTGATTCTCTTCACAATAAAGAAGCTAAGTAACATTGCACAGGAGTACCAGAAACTGCCTCAGTGGAAACAGAAACTATTTACATTAAATAAAAACCTGGCTTCAGACTGTGTCTGCACATATACAGCAATGCACACTGTGACCAACCCATGGAGACAGCTTCTAGCACTCAGGCCCCAGAGTTGCCTGTTTGCCACATGAGAGGAAAGTGGAGGGCGGAGAAGAGGAAGTGAGGGGCAGGAGGGAGCTGGTTCACTTCTGGTTCTGCAGCTGATTGGAAGCCAGTCTAGTCCTTCATCGAGCCTGTCCCCACTGGTGGCACCCGTGGCCTGACTATACCAGTTCCTGTGGTGTAGAAAGTGAAACCCCAGCTTGCCTGTGACTTTGGCTGCATTCATGGCATTGGGAAGGTTCTGCCTGATGGCCAACACCAAGAGAACCAGCATCCCGGAGCTCATCCTCAGCCAATATGCTCATGCGTTCCTCATGGGCCTCATTCACACACTCTCTGTCATTGCTGTCCACTACAAAGATCAAGCCTTGAGTATTCTGGAAGTAGTGATGCCAGAGAGGTTGTATCTTGTCCTGGCCACCCATGTCCCACACAGAAGCTGATGTTCCTGTACTCTGAACTTGATGTTCTTCATGTTGAAATCAATGGTGGTCACAGTGGTCATGATTTCATTCAGTTTCAGCTTGTGTAGAATTGTTTTCTTCCCTACAGCATCCAGGCCCATTTCTTTTTTTGTCAAAAAGGCCTTTGAAGAGGTTTGCGAAGATATTCCTCAAGCTTGTAGTTAAGTGGAAGTGATACTGGCCAGAGACCTCAGTGGCAACTGCTCCAAGCCAGGCGTTGGTTTTGCTCCAAAATTCTTGAATCAATAAAATTTCTCTTCAAAAAAAAAAAAAAAAAAAATGGAAAGGGGCTGGAGAGATGGCTCAGTGGTTAAGAGCACTGACTGCTCTTGCAGAGGACCCAGTGTCTTACTAACAACCATATGTAACTCCAATTCCAAAGGATCCGATGCCCTCTTCTGACCTCTGTGGGCACTGCACCACACAGGTGCACTTACATACATGCAGACAATACACTCATATACATAAAATAAAAATAATAAATAAAATATTTTTTAAAGATGGAAAGAAATGGATGGGAATTTGGGCTCTCTCTCTCTCTCTCTCTCTCTCTCTCTCTCTCTGTATGTTGATGGGTGCACTGATCACAATGCACATGTAGAGGTCATAAGACAGCCTTGGGCATCTGTCCTCACATTCCACCTTGTTTGAGACAGGGTCTCTTTTTGTTTGCTGCTGTGCATGCCTGGCTGGTGCATGCCTGGCAGGCCCATGAGCTTTCAGGGTGCCTCTGCTTCCCATCCCGAGGTAGGAGTGCTACGATTAAGAGGTGTGCTACCGCATCAGGCTTTTTATAGATTTTGGGGATCTGAATTCAGGTCTTCGTTCTTGTGTTGCAAGCATTTTACCCGTTGAGCCATCTCTTCAGCCCAGAAATGAGTGGTTTGGGGGTACATTTGGAAGATGGAGCTGCAAGATTTACTAATAGAAAGAATGAACAAATCAAGAGGCTGACTTCTAAGTTTAATGCACCTAGAGATGTGGAGCTACCACTCACTAAGAGACGTAACAAGGTTTGGTGACATAGGTCCCCACTATGGTGCCCAAATGGAGAAGTAATTTATCAGAGCAAATGTTCCAGTCTGGAGGTCAGAGACTGTGTGGCAACAGAGACACGACCTGTGTGATCAGCAATATAGAGGCTACTCAAAGTGCCTAGTAAGGGCAGGGGAGATGGCTCAGTCACTTGCCTCGGAAGCATGAGGACCTGAGTTTGGATCCTCAAGACACATGTAAAAATCTTGGGCATGGCAGCATGTGCCTGTGATCCCAGCAATGTTGAGATGGAAGGCAGAGACAGGCAGATCCCTGGAAGCTTACTGGCTAGCCAGTCTAGTAAACTTGGTTAAGTTACAGACCAATGAGAGACCTTGTCTCAAATAAAAATGAGGAACACCCTAGGTTGTCCTCTGTCCTTCACACACACACACACACACACACAAACACCCTTGTACACCAGCACACACAATCAAGATGTGTGCATTTTCTCTTTGCTTTGGCTGTGGATAAGATGTGCCTGGCTGCTTGGGCTTCTACCTTGACCTTGAAATGATAGATTATAACTTGGAATTGTGAGCCAAACTTCTTCCCTAAATTGATTTTAATCAGGATGTTTAATCATAGCACCAGAAATGAAACTAAGGGGGCTGGAGAGATGGCTCATCAGTTAAGAGCACTGACTGCTCTTGCAGAGGACCCGGGTTCAATTCCCAGCACCCATGAACCGTCCTTAACTCCAGTTCCAGGGGAACCTGAAGCTCTCTTCTGACCTCCACGGCATTGCGCAACATGGGTGCACTCACATACATGCAGACAATACACTTGTACACAGAAAGGAAGGAAGGAAGGAAGGAAACTAAGACATCTATAGAAATTTTTTTTCAAGACAGGGTCTCCCTGTAGCCACAACTGGCCTAGAACTCACTATGTAGACCAGGCTGGCCTTGTTCTCACACAGATCCACCTGCCTCTGCCTCCCAATTGCTGAGATTAAAGTTGTGTGCCACCACACCAGGCTCTAACCTATATAAATTTAAACATAGATTAAAAATTACATTAAAAATACAGCTCTCTAGTCATATCAGCCACATTTCATGTGCCTTTGTCACCAGCAATAAAAATGGAGGAAGAAGTTTATTCCACCCAAGTGGGAACCTGGGGAGTTCTTTCAGAAACCTCGATCCCGACACAACTAGCATTCACGGCTTCAGCAAAGAAAGTAATTTCAGGGAAATTAGGAAGCACATTGGAGATTTATTAAGAGATATTTATAACATAGATATTAAGCACCAGAGACTACCAGAAAGACTGGTGCTGTAAGAAAGAGCATGGGACAAGCATGGGCTTGTGTAGGCTTGCGCGCGCGCGCACGCGCACACACACACACACACACACACACACACACTCATAAGGGAGAGTCACAATTAGGCTTCTTTTTCTTTAATTTTTATTTTATGTGTATGCGTGTATTGCCTGCATGTAGGTAAGTGCACCAGTGTCATGCAATGCCCGTGGAGGACAGAAGAGGCCGTCGGATCCCCTGGGACTGGAGTTACAGACAGTTATTAGCTGCCATGTGGATGCTGGGCTTTGAACCCGGGTCTTCTGCAAGAACAACCAGTGTTCTTAACCACTGAGCCATCTCTCCAGCCCCAGACAATTAGGCTTCTTTATAATGGGTATGTTTGAGATTTTGGTGGCTCTCAAGTTACAGCTTTAAAAGTTACTAGAAAATGGCCCCCATTCTTTCTAACACTGAGTGTAATTTATAACAAGGCTAAAAGTTGAAGAATCAAGCCGGGTATGGTGGTACACACCTTTAATTCCAGCACTTGGGAAGCAGAGGCAGGCAGATCTCTGTGAGTTTGAAGCCAGCCTGGTCTATATAGCAAGTTCCAGGCCAGCTGGGGCTACAGGGAGACCCTGTCTCAAAAAGACAAAAAGAAAAAAAAAATTGAAGAATCAACCTAGTTCACTATCTCAAAAAATAAAAGTCAAATTTTTTTTCTTGGTAAACCAAGTTGTGAGATGAGCTTATGAGAGGCATCATTTAGGAGAGAGGAGTGCTAGAAAGTCAAGATTCCATCTTTTTTAGCCCTAAGACGGCCTAGCCTAATCACTGTCCTGGGCATCTTTGAGGGCTGTGTCTCTGGGAATGCATCATTTGGCCCCAAGTGAGTGCCATTTACTTATGGTCTTCAACAAGATGTCTTTTGAAAAACACACATTGTATCAGTGGACCATTAGGTCTATCAGTGGAGTCTGAAATCTGCCTTTCTCAGCAGTAGAAGCTCCTGATCCGGGGAGCAGAGCCACCTCCTCCTTCTCCCAGCCTTTTCTCCCCATGTCATTGTAACTTCCTGTCTTCCTGTCCTGCCTCACTGCTACCCACATGAGCACACAAGGCTACCATATTTGACACCCCAAGTATGGTCTCATTAAAGAAAATTCTTTTGGTGGTGCTAGTTCAGAGAAAAATAAAGATCAAATGAATGTGATGAAAATTCCTTATTTATGTTCTCCAGGACCAACTAGAGGCTATAAAGAAGAAGCTGTTTGCAAAGCAAGGTTATTACTTGGTCCATCCTGTACACACACACACACACACACACACACACACACACACTCCATCTTTATTTACTTGCCTCAAAATAGGTAAAATAGTCAGACAGAAAATGGGAATAATCTAGAATGATTAATGGAACTGTAGGATCCAGACCAGTGTCAAGTAAGTCTTCATTTAAAATAAGAACTGTGAGATCTGAATTTCCAAACTTGAGACTCAAATTTGGAATCGTGATGTCAGACTATAGAAATGGAACCCCACCTTCAGTTTGTGTTTGAGGATGATAATTCAACAAGCAAGTGCTTGGGAGTCACACAACATTTATCATCAGTTTTGCAAAATATCTAGGATACTTTGCTCTTTTTACACATATCAGAAAGAGAAGTGTGCCTGCCTGATGTCCCCCAACATTTAATGGCTAAAAAGGGGCGTAGAGGCCAGGGACAGCCTTGAAAGAAAGCAAAGGACGGGAAAGGAAGAAGCTCAATCCCAGCAAAGAAGAAAATACGCAGACAACAAAGAGATCCTTGGGGAAGCAGCTCCTACCAGGTCGCCCTCAGGTTAAAGGGCTATCAGAGGCCACTGTTCTTTCTTTCTCCACTAATGTCCCCAAACACAACTCCCAAAGTCCCCCTCAGTGACATAGAACCTACTCAGCAGCATCCCGTCCTTGACCGGCTCCCTTGGGAGAGTCAACAGAGGCCCCCCAGGGTTTCACCTGCCCTGTTACAATGTGTCAGTCACTCAGTGTCTAGTAACTACCTTCTCCTTTTGTCCTTCCACATCTAAACTGGCCAGGTCAATGAAGAAGAACGGAAATCTGAGATCCACCCATTTGCACATCTGTAAGTCTTCTAGGGCAACGGTAAAACCTTTAGGAAGTGTACACTCCTTCTCTACGACATCCTGGGACTTTTCATTGACCTTTACCAGTCAAAGAAATTGGAAACAGCTTCTGTGAGGAACCTCCAACCTAGGTAACCAAATACTCTGGGTTGCACAAAAAACTAGAATAAAAATCTTCAATTAAAAATTCTCTAAGGAAGCTTCTAGAAAAGCTACCCTGTTCTTTATGCGCCATACTCAAGTGCCTTTCTTTCTATCCCATCCCACCCCTAAATCATCATGTTCAGTTTCTCCAGATCCAATCAGAGAGATGGTCATGGTAGTCAAGCAATGGGTGCTGGGATGATCCATTGGTGGCAGGCAGCTAAAATTTCTCTTGGCTAGAGAGACCACACAAAAGTCTTTGTGGAACCTGCATGACCATCTTCCCAGCTCAAGCTGTCACAGCCCCCAAGTAACCTAAGCATGCATCAGGGTCCACACACACCTTAGGAGAGATCCTGCTTATTTTTGGTGACCTGAGTGGGAGCAACCAAGGGAGTTTGTGAATGATGAGGGTTCAAGGAGGGACAGGATGCTTCTGTACTGAGACAGTCAGAGGTCTCCATCCTGGAAGTACAGCAGACTCACCATCAGGAATGGCCATCAGGGGTCAGTCAGACAGGCAGGCGAGTAACCAACCACACTTACTTAGAAGCTGGGAGAAAGAGAAGGTTGGTTAACTATGAGAAGACGTCATTGCTTGTGAAGAGTTTTATAATACAACTGGGGAGCTAAGAAGGGTGAACGCATTTCTAACATGAACCACTTTTGCTTAATGAAGACAGAGGACTAGAATACCACAGACAAGGAGAGACACTGCTATTGAGTTCTTTCTGGCAATAGATACTTTGAGATGGCCTGTGTGTTGGTGGCCTATCGTGTGGATAAAAGGAAGGGCAGAAGCAGATAAAACACCTTGCTAGCTCCATGGCTGTCATCACTGGTCATGAGAATGTCACCATTCATGAAGTGAATGAACAAGAAAAACACAGCCCTTAGAGTAACAGGACATGTGGGACAGTAGCATCATCTGCTGCAATTGTGGTGTTTCTTATGAGGATGGTGGGGTGCATCATTAACCTACCAGTCCTTCACCCCACTTGCATCCATACATTTTATGAGGTCTCATCCTGAGGAGGGGAGTCCATTTCATGGTCCCTTCACTTGGGTTTTGTGAGTTACTATCTTTGGCCAATGATAGAAGGGCAGATGTGATAACATTTCTGAGCCCAGGCTTTGAAGAGGTGATGAACCATTGAAAAGGTTCACTGGGTGTCACTGGGTGATGAACATGTCCTGGTTTTCCCAGGAAGATGAAATGGGAATGGAGCAGAATCACCCCAGACAACCCACAGATTGACAGAAATAGAGCTGCCCTAGCTGTTCCAGGCATGGCAGAGCCCCCCTCCCCCCCTCAGCTAAGCCCAGCCACCTGCTAACATACATGATAATGAGAGTTCTGGTGCCAGTGAGATGGCTCCAGGTAAAGCACTTGCCATACAAGCCTAATGACTTGAGCTTGATCCCTGGAACCCATGTAAAGATGGATAGAGAGAACAGATATCACACAGTTGTCCTCTGACCTCCCCATATATGCTGTGGCATAACCATGAACACACATACACACACACACACACACACACACACACACACACACTACATGCAATAATAATAATTTTTTAATATTTAAAAGAGAAGGGGCTGGAGAGAGATTGCTCAGCGGTTAAGAACACTGCCTGTTCTTGCAGAAGACCCGGGTTCGAATCCCAGCACCCACATGGCAGCTAACAACTGTCTGTAACTCCAGTTCCAGGGGATCTGACAGCCTCTTCTGTCTTCCGTGGCTATTGCATGACATGGGTGCACTTACCTACATGCAGACAGTACACGCATATACATAAATAAATACAATATTAAAAAAGGGAAAAAGTTTCCGTTTTAAGGCACTGAATTTGGGAGAAAAATTTCACATAGTAATGGCTAACCAATACATAAGATTGGCAGATAGATCAGAAAAGAGTGAAGTGCTTTTTAGTGTAATAATAGCAAGGCCTATCCCTTCAAAGACATACTAACAAGCGGAATGTTTTGAGATCAGCAAGGACTTAGCAGGTAAAAGGACTTGCTAGGTTAGCATGATGACCTCAATTTGATCCTGGGAACCCATGATGAAAGGAAAATCCTGTGAGTCTCCCCCCCAGCCCCTCCTTTCTCTCTCTCTTTCTTTCTCTCTCTCTCTCTCTCTCTCTCTTT
>NW_008334552.1:875359-881531 GCF_000622305.1 Nannospalax galili | reverse complement strand
GTCTCCCCCCCACCCCCCCCTTTCTCTCTCTCTTTCTCTCTCTCTCCGTCTCTCTCTCTCTCTGTGTTTCTCTCTCACACATACACACACACCCTGACATAATAATAAAATATAATAAATAAATAATGTCATTTCCCCAACTTTGAATAAAACTGTTATCAAATTTCTTAATATGCTTCAGACCAAAGGTCTCCTTTTTAGTTTTATTTACTATTACTGTGTGCATGTGAGTACAGGTGTGTATGCCGCATGTGAGTACAGGTGTGTATGCCGCAGCACTTGTGTGGAGGTCAGAGGACAGCCTTCAGGAATCACTTTGATCCTTCCACAGTGGGTTCAAATTCAGGTCATCAGGCTTGTACTGCAGGTGCCTTTACCCACTGAGCCATCTAACCAGCCCCCATGGGGCCTCTCTTGTAAAGGTCCAGGTAGTATAAACTCTATGGTTTATAAGCCCATAGACTCTGTCACTACCACTCAGCTCTGCAGATAAGTACAAAACAGCGCTGGAGAATAAGTGACCCCTGGTAGCTATTTTATTGAAAGATACTGAAATTTTAATTTTGTGCCAATTTTCATGTATTATTACATATTATTCTTTCTTAACTAAATAAAAGTATGAACATCATTTCATTTTTTATTGCTGGGAATCAAACACAGCCTTGAGCATGCAAAAGCTCCACTGAGCTTTTTCAGCCCTAAAACCCATCCCTAATTCATGAATCATACAAATTGGATTAAATACTAGGAACATGAATAAGGCCAAACATCAGGGAAATGGGGCTAGAACACTCATGTGGGAACAGAAGACTCAGCTCCTCAGATGCATGAGCCTCGTGAGTGCTGGGAGTTGTAGAATATTCTAAATAAGGAGAGGAAGCCGGGTTGTTGTCAGGAGTGGTTACCAAGAATTTACTACCAGTAAATTCTCTAAAGAACCCCTGGGAATCACTGTGATTTCTTACCTCATGCTAAGTAAATAGTCACTTTTGTAACTAATTTAGAAATAGTAATTTTGGTTCTTCTTAAAAAGAATCCCCAAATCGGAAAGCGTTGTGCTCCACCAAACTGGAGTCTTCCTCTGAGAGGGAAGCAGCCATTTTGGGGAAGACGCTAGCAGCATTTAATCCAATTGAGAATAAGTATTTCTTTTTCTGAGCCAGAAGTTCCACTCCAGTACACATGCCAGAGAAATCCCCAGGTGTCCATATGGGGAGTGTATGAGATGTCTATTAAATCAAGGTTTGTGGTAACAGGGAGCTGAAGGTACTCTGGAATCCATCTCTGAAAGAACCAGAAGGTTCAGTGTGGCAGATACACTATGGAGTGGCACCCGGAGAAATCAGGTGAACACAAAGAAGTACGGCTGGGTGTTTGCTGACTGCCATGCTGGAAAAACAGCAGCTCTGTACAAAGTGAAACAGACATATGTAACGCTAGAATGTGAACTTCCTTGTGTTTTTTTGTTTTTGTTTTTGTTTTTTTTTTTTGTTTTTTGTTTTTGAGTCTCTCTAGGTAACTCCAGTCTGACCTGGAACTCACTACATAGCCCAGGCTAGCCTTGAACTCACAGCCATCTTTCTATAACTGCCTTCTCAGTGCTAGGATTACACGTATGCACCATCATGCCCAGCTCAAAACCTGAATTTCCACAGCAGCTGTATGGCCATTTGAAATGGCAAAACTAACTCCATTTTGTTCCAGCTGACTTTTACTTTATACTGTGTTTTTGCCCAGGCAGTCCCCCTGCAGCCAACCAGGCAGAACGTCTTATGTAGGTATTTTCAGGAAGTACATCATTTCTACAATACTGGGAAACTTACTAGTAGCCAGGTAGCATGTCCAGGTAGTACGTTCTCCCTCCCAACTATCTGTCTGTCTGTCTGTCTGCCTATATCTATTTTTTAATAAGTAAAGTACATATTAGAAGACCAGAAGTGCTAGGTGCAGTGGTGCACACCTTTAATCCCAGCACTTGGGAGGCAGAGATAGGCAGATCTCTGTGAAAGCAAAGCTAGCCTGGCCTACATAGTGAGTTCCAGGCCAGCTGGGGCTACAGGGAGACCCTCTCTCAAAAACAAACAAACTTGGGGCTGGAGAGATGGCTCAGAGGTTAAGCACCGACTGCTCTTGCAGAGGACCTGGGTTCAGTTCCCAGCACCCACATGGTGGTTAACAACTGTCCATAACTCCAGTTCCAGTGGATCCAATGCCTTCTTCTGACTTCTGCAGGCATTACATGACACTGCTGCACTTACATGCATACAGGCACTCATACACATCAAATACTCACACACATCAAATAAAAATATTAAATAAAATATTTAAAACCAAACAAACAAACAAACAAAAAACCGGAAGTGTCTATGAGGAAGATGGATGGGGGTTGACTGTGAGGATCAAGATCAGTAAACCAACCTTTGCATAAAAACATTCGTGCTAAATTCTCCATCAATCATTACATCAACTCTGCAATAGAGGATAAACAAGAAGAAAGTTCTGTTGGTTAGGGGTTTATGTTCAGGATTACTAGTGAGGAAAATAGCCCCTAGGACTAGAGTCAATTACTTCTTTTCAGAAAATACTTTGGAGAGGAAACTTTGTTGCCATTGAGTAGCCCAAGACAAGAATTAAGGACTTGGTTTCTTACACTTTTAAGGACAAGGGTGGCTTCTAGTTCAAATGAGACGAGCCTGGGCACACTAGAGGGAAGGAGAGCCCAGGCACTCCACCTGCTGCAGCCTTGCATACATAGGCACCTCCTTTACACCACCAAAGAAACCCTGATGCTGCAGGTTCTAAACTCAGTTCGTTCTGACCATTAAATAGCATAACCATTGGGTGAAGTTAGCAGAGTAGTTGGTTAGCATAAAGGAAACCCTAGGTTTTGTTCCCCGGCACTGCATAAAACCGAGCATGGTGGCTCAAGTCTATGATCTCAGCGCACAGGAGGTACAGTCAAGAGGAACACAGCTCAGGGTCATTGTCAGCTATGTAGGAAGTTCAAGGCCAGCCTGAGCTATGGGAGACACTGTCTCAAAAGAAACAAGAATACTATTGTGAGGGCTGGGGATGCGACTCAGTGATTAAGCATTTGCCTAGCATGAGCAAGTCCCAGAGATGAATCCCCAACGTTAAAGAAAGCAAACAAGAAAGAAAAAGCATTAATGAACACACTGTAGACCTGCATGTTTGCGCTTGTGGATACTGACTATCGAAATAAGATTGCAGGATAAATAAATGACCCAAATCCCATCACATTCCTTATTTGTCACAATCAATAGCAATTTTCAGCAGTAGAGATTTTCGTGAAAGATCCTCTCCCTACCTATGCAAGAGACAGACAAAATGCTTTGATTGTTCAGCAGCCTAGAGGGACACCCCACTGTGTTCATCTGCATCTCTGGGTATCCACAGTTCATTGTTGTTATGTTGTTGCTGTTGTTTTGAAATGGGGTCTCACATAGCTCATACTGACTTTGAACTCACTTCTTAGCAAGGATGACCTCGAACTCCTGATCCTTCTGCCTCTATCTCCAAAAGACCTTAGATTGCAAGTATGATCCACCACACCTGGCTCAACAATTTTTACTTGTGTGTGTGTGTGTGTGTGTGTGTGTGTGTGTGAGAGAGAGAGAGAGAGAGAGAGAGAGAGAATCAAGACCAGGCAGTACACTTTATCACTAGGCTTTACCCATAGACCTCCATCAGTCTCTGGATTCGGTATCTCTGTTTTCTCACTTCTAGCAAGACATAACCTTTCTGGCCTGGCTCCCATTCCATGTTCTCCAATAATCTGATTAGCTAAAATAACCTGATTCACCATCTAACAGGCAAGAACCAGTTTTAAAGGGCAGAAGACTGCAGCAGCCTCCTTTGTTGATGTCTGGAAATTTCGGCTTTTCTTGATGCCAAATGTGAAGTCACAGGGACTTGATGGACAGGGTAAATGTCCTTCGGTAAAAGAAGCAAAGGAGCAAAGATGTGGAAGCCCAGCAAGGAAAACAGCCGCTGACAAGGACATGAGGAGGAAGTGGGAACTCGGGACAAGGTGACAGCTGGGAAGGAGGATGAAGGTGGCCCTGGAAGAAAGCCTTCTGAGAACATGGAGAGGTGGGAGGCTCTCTGAGGGGAAGCGCCCCACTGATGAGTGGACATCGCTGTTGAAATGTCCAGGAGTCCTGAGGCCCCCACTGGAGATGTGCCTAGGAACCTGATGCCGAGGCCAACGCAATGCACCTGGCTCCTTTAAATACTTTCTATGATGCTGTGCTAGTTGCTGAAACTCAGAAAACTCAATGCCAGGCCATGACTCCTGTAAGCTGGCGTGCCCTGAGCTAATGCCCAGCCCAGGAAACAACAGACTTACCACATCTTGCCCACAGTCCTTCTACTCTCTTCTCAGATGTCTGTCACCATCCCTGATTGCTTCCCCACTCCTAGCACAACAATGAAGGAACAACATCAGTATTGAGGAGAAGTTCGGTTTTAGTAAGACTTAGAAATTTTCTATCACATTCCAACTCTCTTGGCTCCTGGCACTACATGTCATGAACAACAGTAATGGATGTGTTGGGGGCTTTTTCCTTGAGTGACTTGAAATAAAATTTAACAATCCATCTCCAGGAGAGTGGGGGAAAGAGCACTGGCTGTTCTTGCAGAGAACCCAGGTTTGATTCCCAGCATCCATATGGCAGCTAACAACCACCCATAACTCCAGTACCAGGGAATCCAGAGCCCTCTTCTGACCTCCGTGGGCATTGCATGACACAGATGCACTTACATACATGCAGGGAATACCCTCATACACATAAAATAAAAATAATAAATAAAATATTTTTTTAAAAAGAAAAGTTTTGGAGTCACACAATCTGGGTTCCAATCTTCCCTTTGCCACATATGAGCATGTGTTTTTTCATTATCATATCAGACAACACGCCTCATCTCACAGGTTCACACCTGTGATCCCCGCACCTGGGAGGCAGAAGCAGACAGAGGGTGAGTGCAAAGATGCCCTGGGTTAGGCAGTGAGATTCTGATTTTTTTTTAATTAGAGAATACTTTCAGAATGCATGGAGCAGTGCCAGGGGCAGAGGAAAGGCCCTGGAAGCCAGGCTGCTAGTGTTGCTAATGATGGACAGTCACCTTCCTGTCTTCCCTCGAGTTGTCCAGGGGGAACATGGGAGACCTCTCTGCTCACTGCAATTTTTCAAATTAAGTTTGGACATTTCAAAGCTCGGAAAATCTAAGGCCCAGATTGCTTTTCCAGTATCAAACTCAAAGCTAGCCCCCTTCCTTTGTGTCTGGAATGAATACAGCGTCATTGTTGAGACCACAGTGAAAGATTGGAAAGAAGGCTGCAGACATTTTATCAGAACATGTTTCTGTTTTCTCACTTCCTTGCTCTCCTTGGGCCTCTGGGACCTTTTCAGTCTCCTTCGGCTTCTTGTCGCTGCCACCTGCGCCTTTCCAGACGCTTCCCTGTCTCTCAGTGTTTCTTCTCTCCCAGAAACAAGCCACTGCCCTCCCCGTGACAGATCGCTCTCTTCCTCCTCCTTCCCTGTGGAAACTACCCAGGGCCACCATAGAAGCAGCAGAAAGATACGAAAATGGACGACTAAGGCATGCTAAGTTTCCTGTGAGCCAAGGATGCTGGGGAGTTGGGGGCAAAACCACAGAGCTCCTGTCCTAAAAACAAGCTGTTTTGATTCAGTTTGGTTTGTTGGTTCCTTTGTTGGTTGGTTAATTGATTGATTGATTGATTGATTGATTGATTGATTGTTTGATTGATTGATTGGTTTTGAAGAGTCTCATATAACCAGTCTGGCCTCAAACCCCTGATTCTCCTGCCTCTACTTCCCAAGTGCTGGGATTACAGGCATATGCCATCACACCCAGTAAAACAAGTGATTAAAATAAGTTTCTGGGTCTAGAGCACTGGCTGTTCTTGCAGAGGACTCGGGTTCAGTTCCCAGTACCCACATGGTGGCTAACAACTGTCTGTAACTTCAGTTCTAGGAGACCCAACGTTCTCTTCTGATTTCTATGGACATTGCACAATATGGGTGCACTCACATACATGCAGGCAAAATGCTTTTATTTTACACATAAAATAAAAATAATAAATAAATTTTTTTAAAAAATAAAAATAAATTTATAATCTTTGAGAAAT
>NW_008334552.1:865059-875264 GCF_000622305.1 Nannospalax galili | reverse complement strand
AGGAGGAGGAGGAGGAGGAGGAGGAGGAGGAGGAGGAGCGGGGAGGACAACAGGGAGGAGGAGAATTGTCTTGGTGACATCAGAACGAAGTTGGGCCAGTGAGATGCCTCAGCTGGTTAAGGGTACTTACACCAAACCTGATGACCTAAGTTCAATTCCTGGAACCCACTAAGTAGGAGGAAAGAACCAACTTTGGCAAATTGTTTTCTGATTTCCTCATACACACTGGCACAGGCATGTAAATAAATAAATGTAAATTTAAGAAAAAACACGTTTTATCTGCCCCCCCCCCGTTTCAGATCCACTGCCAGTCAGCTGCTCTACATATTGTCACTGTAGAATCCTGACTGAATGGTCAACCTGTTGGTGCTGATGCTGTGGCAGAGGAAAAAAAGTTCTGGAGAAGACATAAGGCTTAAGGTAAGCAAGATGTTCAAGTTCTAGAGAATCTCTCTATACAACATGGTCAGAAGGAATGGCACATAAAATTAGGGAGTTTTAAAGATTCATTTATTTATTTAATGTATCTGAGTTTTGCTTGAGTGTATGTATGTGTACCATGTGTATGTAGATTCCAGAGAACACCAGAAGAGGGCACTGGATCCTCTGGACCTGGAGTTACAGGCAGTTGCTAGCCGCCATGTGGGTGTTGGGAACCAAACTGGGGGTTCTCTGTAAGAGCAGCCAGTACTCTTAACCCCTGAGCTGTCACTTCAGCACAAAATTGTGTACATAGGATAGTACACAGTAAATATGTTTAGCACAATAAAATAAAATTCAAAAATAAAAAGGAACACAATGGGAATATTTGATGAGCAGACATCCATTTGAATAATGCAATACAAAGCAGGTTCTGTTAAGGAGAGAGGAGAGACAGAGAGAGAGAGAGAGAGAGAGAGAGAGAGAGAGAGAGAATAATCAAAGGCCAAGGTAGCCAGAGGACCTTCTCCAGCCTTGAAGAACCTATTCAGAGAATAGGTAGAGAGGGGTCATGTAAGAGAGCATTCCAGGCAGGGGCCACTGTGACAGAGCAGCAGCAGGAATGTGTGTAAGCCTCCTAGAGACAATGAATACACTGTCCATCTCAGCTTCGATCCCTGAAATGTATATTGTAGGGAAACTGCACAGGAGTGAGATTTTTTAAAGCCCTTGAAAGCAAATGAAAGAAACCTAGGTTTAGGTCTCAGGTGGAACTTGGGCTGGAGGAGGATAAAAAGGCAGATCTGCACTTCTCCTTTCCTGAAGCTGAGTAGCTCCAAATTAATCTGTTTGATGCATTGAGATTCATCGAGCCTTTGCTTTAAAAAATTTCTGTTCCTAGACTTGGATGTATCTTAGTGATAGAGCAATTACCAAGGATGCACAAGGCCATAGGTTCAATCTCCAGTTCCACACACAGATAGACAGACAGACAGACAGACAGACAGACAGACAGACACACACACACACACACAAAACCTGAAGAGCTTAACATACCCCAAAGTATTCCTGTCCATACAGCTAAGTATGCCCAGAACTGTTCCTGCCATTTTAGCCTTTCAATCATGTTCTCCTTCACCTTGAGCTTGAAACCACATGTTCAGTGAATGATCTCCTTCACCATGACTTGAAACCGCATGTTCAGTGAATGTACATCATTTTTTACATTTACATATTTACTCATTTTGTGTGTGATGGGTACACGTGCCACAGCCTGTATGTAGAAGTTGGGATAACTTGTGGAAGTTGGTTCTTTCCTTCTACCATGTGAGTTCTAGGGATCAAAGTTAGGCCATCAGGCTTAGTGGCAAGCACCTTTACCACTGAGTCATCTCATTGGCCCATAGTGCACATCTCAGATTGATTATGCTTGTGAATGTGCCATCTCGCCTGCTTCCCTACATGACCTGAACTGAGCCTCAGTTTCTCCAATAGCAATGACTATAACTACCTTTCCATTTGATTGAAAGAAATAGATGGACAATTACCTATTCCAAAAAGAAATTTCTAAATTCTGATTTATTTTATTTTTAACAAGTTTATTTTTGAATTTTTAAGTTTTTATGTGTATGTATGTGTGTGGTATGTGTAAACATGTTTGTTGGTGTGCAGAGGACAGAGGATGGGACCAGCTGTCATGTCCTGTCAGTCTCTGCCATATTCCTTTGAAACAGGGTCTCTCGTTGAACCTGGGGCTAGGCTGGAGGCCAGCAAGACCAGCCATCCTTCTGCCTCTGTCTCCCACAAGGCTGGGATTGCTGCATGGCTACTTCTGTTTTTAGGGGTGCTTGGGATTTGAGCTCAGGTCCTCAGGATTACATGGCAAGTGCTCTTACTCACTGAGCCATCTCCCCAGCCCATGAATTTATTTATAGTAGCATCAAAATGAGTAATGAGTCCAGGCACGGTGTCACATGCCTATCTACGTCCACAGCTTCTGGGAAGATGTCTTGAACCCATCTCAGGAGATCAAGATCAGCCTGAGAAGCATAGTGAGATTGTATATGGAAAAAAGAAAGAAGGGATTCAATAAAGTTGCAGGATTCAAAGTTAATGCAGAAAAAATAAAGTAGTGTTTCTATGCATTAACAACAAACTGTCCCCAAAAGAAAAAATCAAGAAGGTAATTTCATGTACAATAGCTACAAAGCAATCCTGAACAAAAAAGAACTAAGCTGGGGGCATCACATTATTTGACTTTAAAATATACTATAAAGCTATGGTAATTAAAGCAGAATAGCATTGGAATAAAAATAGACACATATTGGGCTGGCTAAATGGCTCGGGGGTAGAGGCACTTGTCACCAAGTATGTCAGCCTGAGTTAATTCCTCAGGATCCACCTCATGGAAGTAGAAAACCAACTTCCAAAAGTTGTCATTTGACCTCCACACACATACCACAGTGCACACACACACACACACACACACACATGATACATTCACACAAAATAAATGTGTAATAAATTTTTTTACACAGAAACAAAAGCCATTGAAAAGAAAGAGAATCCAGAAATAAATCTATGCATTTTCAGTCAATTGATTTTCAAGAGAACTGCCAAGAACAGACAGTAAGAAATGATGCTGGGAAGCCAAATAGAGCCATGCAGAAAATGAGATCAGACCCTCATCTCTCACAATACTGAAACATCAACTCAAGAGGGACTGAAGAGATGGATCAATGGTTAAAAGCACCTGCTGCTCTTGCAGAGGACCGGGGTTCCCAGTACCTACATGGTGGCTAACAACCATCTGTAACTCTAATTCCAGGGGATCTGATGCCCTCTTCTCACCTCCATGAGCATTGCACACATGGTGCATTTACATACATGCAGGCAAAACACTCATACACATAAAATATAAATAAATAATAAATAAATAATTTTAAGTCAACTCAAAATGGATTAAGTATGTTTCATATAAAGGACAAATTTACTCGAAGAAAACATAGAAGAAAAGCACAATGAAATTTGGGGATGATTTTTTTATATGACCCCAAAGCACAAAGAACAAAGCAAAAGCAGACAACTGGGATTTCATCAAACTAAGAAGCTCTGAACAACAAGGAAACAATCAGCAGAATGAAAAGACAACATGTGGCATGGGAGAATCTGTAATCTGCACACAATGGCAAGAAGTTAATATCCAGAATGTACAAGAAACACCAACACTTCTATGGACAGAAAACAGAGAACTTGATTTTTAAACGGTCAAAGTATTTGAACAGATGCTTCTCAAAAGAAAACATCTAAGCGGCCAAGAGGCGCATGAAAAGGTGCTCAAAATTACCATTCATTAAAGAAATTCAAATTAAAGCAAGGTGTCGTAGCACAGGCCTTTAATCACAGTACTCGGGAGGCAGAGGGTGATGGGTCTCAGTGAGATCAAGGCCAACCTGGTCTACATAGTGAGTTCCAGGCCAGCTAGAGCTACAGGAAGACCCTGTCTCAAAACAAAAACAAAAACAAAGAAAGAAAGAAATGTAAATTAAACATGAATATAATTTTGCACCTACTGTAATGCCTGCTGTCAAAAAGATGAAAATCTTAAAGAACACAATGAAGAAAAGGGAATCCTGTTCTCCTTTGTAAGGTCACAGGTTGGGTCAGTCACTAAGGAAAACTGTTAGTCACTGTGATTCACTGTGACAAAACACCTGGCATAAGCAACTTTAAAGGAGAAAGAGGGGCTGGAGGGACTGCTCAGCAGTGAAGAGTGCTTGCTGCTCTTGCAGAGGATCTGACTTCAGTTTCAACCACCTGTAACTCCAGCTTCTGAAGATCCAACCTCCTCTTCTGGCCTCCACAGGCACCTATACACACACACACACACACACACACACACACACGAATAAAAATAAAGTAAATCTTTTTTTTTAAGGAGAAAAGATTTTGGGGGGGCTTACAGTTTGGGGAGTTTCAGTCCATTGCTGCTTGGCTCCATGCTTCTGGGCCTGTGGTGAGGGGGAGCTCATGGTGGAAAGGGTATGGTGGAGAAAAACATCTCACCTCAGGGCAACCAGGAAGCATAGAGACAGAGAAGACAGGTATGGGGACAAGATAGTTTCAAGAATATTCCCCCAGTGTCCAACTACCTCCAGCTGGGCACCACCACCTAATGGACTGTTCAGCTGTGGCTCCATCAATGGATTAACCTATGATGAAGTTAGAGCCCTCATCATCCAATCACCTGCCAAAAACCCATCTGGCAACCAAGCCTTTAAAACATGAGTCTTTAAGTAACATTTTCAGATACAAATTATAACAAAAACACTATCAAGTTCCTCAAAAAATATAAAATAAAACTATCGTGTAGTCCAGCAATCCCATTATTGGGTGTGTTCCCAGAGGAAATGGAAGCCGTATGTTGAAGAGAGGTCTGAATTCTATGTTTGTGGAAGCATCCACAGTAGTCAAAATATGGAAGTAACCTAAGTGTCTGTTTTTATTGGGTCTTTTTTTTTTGCCTATTTGTTTGTTGTTTTTGCTTTTGAGACAGGGTTTCACTATGTAGACTTGAAATCCTCTCAATTCAGTTTCCTGTGTTGAGGTTACAGGTATATACCACCATGCTCAGCCCCAAATGTCTGTTGATGAGTGGATAGATAAATAAAATGTGATATATTATACAATAAAATGTTACTCAGCATTAAAGGAAGGAAAACCTTCTATTTGGGACAACATGGCTAAACCTGGATGGATCGTAAGCAAAATAAGCAAACTGAAGAAATACTCATTGCATGATCTCACCTGTATGTGGAATCTAAAAGAACCAAACTCACAAAAGCAGAGAGGAAGATGGTTGCTGGAGCTGGGGGAGGAGAAAAGGAAGGATATTGTCTGAAGAGTATAAACTTTAAGTTACAAGTAAATTCTGTAGATATACATGATGACCCTCTGAAGTCCATTTATATTGCTATAACAAAATACTCGAGGCTCTTTTTCCAAAATAGCACCTTGTTCTGCATCTGCCAGTAGAGGAGAGAACTTCGTCTTCACATGATGAGAAAGATAGAAAAGAGAAAAGAGGACAAACTGCTTCTATCGAGTCTTTTTCCATTCAGTCACCTCTTAAAGACCAGACTGTTTAACACTGTTGCATTGGGATTGAGTTTCAACAAGAGGCTGAGGCAAGAGGATTGCCACAAGTTCAGGGTCAGCTTGAGTGACATGGGGAAGAGGGAGGGAGGGAGGGAGGGAGGAAGGAAGGAAATTGGATGAACAGACAATGAAGTGTTAGTTATAAAGAATGGAACCATTTCATTTTACAGGAAAATGGATAGAATTGGAGAGCGTCTTGTTAAGTGAAATAGAAATAGCCAGACTCAGAAAAACAGGGATCATATTTTCTCTTGTATGTGAAACCTAGAGGAAAAAGACAGAAAGAAAAATGTCACATGAGTAGAGCGGGGACAATTAGGGAAGAGAGAGGAGACCAGAGCCAGAGGAGTGAGAGAGTAATGGGGTGACATGTCCAAGTATATTCTGCAAGTATAGTACAAGGATGAAAATGTGACAGTGAAGTCCGTTATCTAGTACAATCAGCACACCCTAATAAGAAATAAGAAATAAAGCACGTGAGAGGTTGTGTATAGGTCACACACATAACATGATGTTGTATGTAAGCAAATTTCAGTATTTCCAGGGATTACAGAGCCACAGACAGCAGGGAATGACTGTATCTCCATGTTACATATAATGCCTAATACGATGTTAAATGCCACACAAATACTTCTTGAATGCATTGTTTGTTTAGAAATGACAAGAAAAAATAGTCTGTACCAGTAGAGATGCAATTTTTTCTGAGTATTTTCAACATGCAGCTGATTAAATGCACAGATATGGAATCCCCAGGTAAGACAGACAAACTGTACCCTTTCCCTCACATCTGCTTGTGCTTGGCTACAAATACTTAGAGACAGACACAGAAGTCAGCCAAAGGTGTTTTAATAAGCTCAGGAAACTGCTGAGGTCATCCTCTAGGTGGAGTCAGCTTCGTTTTTGTGGCCTCAGACTTCAACGTGCTAATGCTTCCATGATATTTGGTCCTTGGGTTTCACACAGCACATTTTGCCGCCCCAGCAGAAAATGTAAGCCTTTTCATTCTTGATGCATTGATCACGGCAGGTGCCCTGAGAATTCCAGCATCTTTTGGTGCTACCTAATCCAAAGAGTAAGAACAAGGAAACTTTCGTTAGTCATGAATTAAAAATCGAGGACACCTACACCAGTATGCGGTTCTGTGTGGAGACCAGAGGGCCAGACAATAAAAGGGGACCACGGAAGAAGGAACAGTCAGCTCTAGAGGTTTAGGGTGTGAGAAAGTCACACATCCTTTATGGACACCCCACCCCAATCCCAGCCCTTCATCAAGGCTCCTTCTCAGAGGTGTAGTGGGTTACAAGAGTTAACAACATGTACCACTGGAACCATGGGCCTGGACTTGAAACCCGTGTCCCAAGCCAACAGGGAGACCTTGAGCTAGTGACTGCTGTGGCTGACAAGGGGACAGCCATGGAACCTGAATGGATTATCACAGAACTGAGTGAATAACCAGAGGGCCCAGGGTAACATGAGTGCCGAAAGCACAGACAGCTCTGCTTTTACTCTCATACTCATTAGAGCTACAGCCAAATGTTTACACTACAGTGAACAAGAATAAAGTGGCTGGAATAAAACAGTTCAACAAAACATAATGAGCAAGACAGCATTATCTCCATAGTGTGCCTTCTCAGGAGATCAGCATGTCTCCTGAGAAACTAGGGGAGTACCGGCATTCCGGAGATATCTCCTCAGCAAGCATTCTTGCACAAACTTTCTCTTGAGACAAGGCTCTCCAGACATAGATGCTCAGAGTTCAGCTTAATTCACCAAGCATAGTGTTAAAGCCATAGGAACACTAGTTTACGGTCCCTTCAGACTGCCTTCTTGGAGAACCAGTTTCCTCTTTTCTAGAAGGAGATACAAGCAGCTGCCTCAGACTTGTTGTGGGAATAAAGTAATGTAGAGACTAAGGGTGTAGCTCAGTTGGTAGAGTGCTTGCCTAGCAAACATGAAGCCCTGGGTTCCATCCCCACAACACTGTAAACAGGGCATGGTAGTGTATATCTGTAATCCCAGTACTCAGGAGGTAGAGGCAGGAGCATCAGGAGTTCAAGGGCATCATCAGCAACACAGTGAGTTCAAGGTCAGCTTCAGCTACCTGAAATGTCTCAAAGGAAATAAAATAAAATAAAAATGAAAGTGTTCAAAATATTAGTATTTAATAAATACAGTCATGAAATGACAAGACCTCAGAAAAGATTGAACATTCTAAGTCATTTCACAAAAACTGAACTAGAAGAAACACATCAGCAAATAAACGAAGCCTACTGGCTTAAGAAAAGTGCAGAGGAGAAAGAGGGCATTTTAATATTAAAAAAAGAACTGGAAAGCGAGAGACACTGACCAGAAATCCAACATACCCAGACCAGGAGTTGCCACACCTTTCAGCAAGGAAACAGAACAAGCATGCCAAAGTATGTTCAATAACATCTCTTCAAGCAGAAAGATACTTGAAATACACACTAGAAGAGCTGACAGCGAGTCACAGAATACAGAACCAAAACAAGACAGATTGTAGTAACTTTAATGGGCATTACACAGAAAGAAAAGAAAAATGTTTTAGGCAATCAGGAGACGCACACGCACACACGCACGCACATTGAATAAGAGAAAGAAAATTAGACCATACTTAGACTTTTTGACAATCATGCTTTATGCCCTAATAAAGACTTGTGTCATGTACTTGGGATATTCATGGGGGGCAAGGGGGGGTAAGCAAACAAGGTCATGTCTAGCAAAACTGATTTCCAAGCACAAAGGACAATGATGAATTGTTAACATCTGAAACTGGAGAAACATTGCCTGTATGTACCTTTCCTAAGGAATCTAACAGGGAAGAACCTCAGACCTGCAAATTACAGAAGCATTGACACAGGATTACGTGTTAATATGCAGCACCTTGTAGAACTGAAGCTAAATGAAGATGTAAGATAAGGGCTCCGGAGCTCAGAGGCAAAGGGTTTGCTTAGTACAAACCACAACAATATCAAAATAAAACAAGAGTGTAAAGGACTCGATGACTGCATGTCCTGAGGAAACAGGCACAGTACAAAAAAAAAGGTGGGGCTACATCGGTGAAAATTGTACATGTGCAGAAATTTTCAATGGTTTGAGAAATCATGTTATTGTGGGGATACTGGAATGCTGATGCTAATGTATTTGTGTTTGGTATAATCTATCATCCCTGGCAGGCTGGGGGTGCAGTAAGCAGTGTTCTTCTATGGTCGCTGCTTCCGTTCCTGCCTCCAGGTTCCTGCCTTGACTTCCTTTGGTGGTAGATTGTCTGTCACTTGAAAGAGTAAGATGAAATAAACCTTTTCCTCCTCAAGTTGCTTTTGGTCAGCATTTATCTTAGCAATAGAAATCTATGAGGACATGTATTAATGTTTTTAAATGACAGGTAACATTGTATTCATTCATGCACAACACGTTTTAAAATATAATGCTTAGATCCAGCCAATTAATGGATGTATTGAGGGTGGGGATGTAGCCAAAGAGGAAAGTACTTTCCTACTATGTATAAAACTTTGAGTTCCATTCCTGACATGGCAAAAAAAAAAAAAAATCAAACAAACAAAATAAAGCAAAACAACAAGAATTTAAATGCGTTACTTCACATGGTTATGGTCAGGGCATTTATATTTGTGCTGCATTTTTCAATAATACAATATACTATCATCAATCATGCTGTGCCATAGATCTCGTGAACCAATTCTTCCTTTCTAACTGCAATCACACAGGCTTCGACATTTTGTTTGAGCTGCAGCAGCAACAAAATCATCGCAGTTATTCCTGATAGAAGGTCTGGGGTTGGCAAGATGCTGCTTAAATGGCAAAGCTGACTTCACTTTGTTTCAGCTGACTTTTGCTTCACCCTGTGTTTCTGGCTTGCCCTGCTTCCCCTGCAGTTGTAACTGCAGTCAGCCAGGCAGAGTCAGCCAGCCATGAAGGTCACACTTGTAGTTTCAACAGGTACATTGTTTCTACAATACTGGGAAGCTTCCTGGCAGCAAATCCAGGTAGCACATCCTCCCTCCAAGCTATACCTGTATCACCATGGAGCCTATTGTTTCTGCAATACTAAGAAACTTGTTTATCCTGAAATTTTTTGTTAACTGAAAACCTTTTTTTTAATGATTTATTTAATAACCACACAATCAGAAGAAGCATTTCATTACAACAGCATTGACATATTCAATAACAATTTCCAGAGCTAAGATATATCTCTTTCAAAATTGACTGTAAATTTTTAGGTTCACAGTTGAATTAATACAGTTATACAATATTGAACTCTGTATAAAGCCCATAAGACATAAAATTGAATGAGGTTTTAACCTTTAAGAAACATCTGCATTTCATTTTAAAATATATTGTGTTCCTTTCTGACCTCCTTGGCATCTGAGCATGGATATAAGGTCATCAGGTAGATTTCAATGGTAATGTTTTTCACATCCACCAATTATTAAGGACAAATTTTTATGCTTTGAAGAATTATTTTTTTAATTTTTTAAAATTTATTTTTACACCAACTTCCCAGATAGCACCCTCCGATAGCCTCCCTCCCCCCACTAGAGCCCTTGTACTCTGATATCCCTGCTACTGTCTGCTGTGTTGTCGGCACCCCC
>NW_008334552.1:857949-864782 GCF_000622305.1 Nannospalax galili | reverse complement strand
CAAAGTATGTCTGTTAAATACCCAAGAAGGTTAGTTCCACCAGTCTGGTGTCATGACACCAATTACTATGTGTCATGTAGATAAATCTTGGGCAAAGACTAGTTGTTCTCAGATAAACCTTACCTAGACATATATTTCTTGATCTGCTATGTATAATTTGTCAGTAGGGTGTAGGAGTAATATGGTTCCCTCTGGTTTTCAAAATTAGCTAGGCATTGTTTATCTCTCACATTGTCTCACCCCCCTCCATCATGGTTTTCCCACTTAAGGTCCCACCATTTCCCCCCTTTCTCCCTTACTAATACCCTTCTCCTATGATCCTTCTTCTCTTGCGCTCCTTCTTTCCCTTTATCCCCTAGGTTCCTTGTATACCCTTCCCCCCCCCCTCCCTTAAACTAACCCAATTTTTATCCATATCTCCCTTATTAAGGCCTGTTTCCTAAAACCTCTTTTTTAACTGACCTGCCCCTGGTCTGGTATAACTATGGTGATCTAAGGTAACTATGGTTATTGTCTTTGACCCTGGCATGATGTAACTGTGGTTTTAAGCTTTATAAACCCCACTCTGCCTCCCCTCAGGGTTAAGAGTCCTTTTGGGCATGAGTCCTCTCTCTAACCAGTGGGGTAACAAAGGAGTCTTGATTCAACGCAAAACTACATGTCTTTTCTTGCTTGGTATTACACTATAATCTTCATAGTACAAAGTCTGGAACCAGTCTGGGTAGAGGACTCAAGCCCTGCTTGAGGTTGAATAAGAATCTTACTGGGTCCCAGTTCAGACAGCATGAAAACATTGAAACATTGATGAACTGCATACCACGCCAGATGCTCTTGCTACCAGGGAAGCACTGACAAGTGCCCAAGTTGCAAGTTCATGAGCTAAGCAATATTGGAGCCTTCACATTTGGAGGAAGCCACCCCCAAGGAGAACCAAGCCTTTCTAGCTGAGAATTACTGGTAGGGACCTAAATTCGATCCCCACCATTGCAAAAAGAAAAAAAGTATCCCCTAGGACTTTGAGAACCAGTATCCTCACATAAGAAAAAGCAATTTAATGTGATATAGATGTTGGTTGTAGGTTTGAATTGGAAGTACCTATAGGAATTGACAGGTGCAAAAGCTTAGAAACAATGATAAACCAGTAGAAATCAGTATCCAGTTCTTAGAAATTGGAATCTAGGCAACAAGTTTAGGCAAGAAATTACAAAACAAGCCTGAAGCATTCTATCACACCAGATACCAAGGAAGCCCTCAAAGACCAGTAGGAATAGAACAGGAAGAATCATACTTCAGATCAAAGAGGCCCCCACTGCCCAGGACTAGGAAATTGTATTTCAATAGGGACAATGGAGAGCAACAGATTTCATTTATGGCTTAGAACAATGAGTCTAAAATGAAGACTATTGAGCTAAGTGTAATATTTTCACTGTCCCCTAAACCCAGCTGCTGTCGTGGGAAGAAGGGGATGGAATTAAAGTAGAGCCACTTCTCCAGATCAGAATCATCTCAGGAATCAAAAAAAAAAAATGGATGCAACAGTGTTCTGAGTTTATGTGTAGCCCCTGTGCCTCCTAACACCCAGCTTTCCTACCAGCAGGATGGAAGCTTCGGGGAGCTGTTAGGTGAATTACAGAGAACAAACCATTTCTGTTGTAGAACAAAATTTCAGTGTACCCAATGCTGAGCCTTCAACCTAATTTGTTGTTAAAAATTAAGAAATTAGTAAATGGAAACTCAGATGAGCTGAGTGGCTTGCAGACTCTGACCCAAGACCCAAGACTCTTCTCTCTGCCCCCAGACAGTGGTCCTTATTGTTACCCATCCGGCCATCCAGCCAAGCCCAAAGAGCCCTGATCACACCCATTCTCCAATCTCTGTCCCACCCCTGGAGGTCTACATTACCTGGAACAGCCTGGGACAGCAGCAATAGCACAGTCAGAGTTAACACTAAGGTCTGCATGACTCCTGGAAGCCCACGAACAGTCTTATGTCTGATGAGGTACAAGACAATGGACAAAAGCTCTAGATCTCTGCTCCCTCTAATCAGCTGGGACACATGCTGCCCACGGGTACAGTCTGCCCTGAGCCTTCCTCATATGCAGCCACTATCTGATGCCACCACGCCCACAGCACAGACCACACACTCTTGAGCTGACATACTCCCTTCGTCCACTCAAGGGCTAGCAAGAATAAATCCTACAACAGCCAGGAGAATATCACTTGAAGTATATATCAGCCTTTGTTAAAACTCAACTTAAAATCCTCTGGGGGGAAGAGCGTCTTATGAGCCCCACGTCTAGCTAAGGAGCTACTGACAGTTGATGGCTGCTGGGGAACAGAGAGTCCATTTCTTTAAGGATATGGCCTCTGGTAGGTACAGCATTTTCCAGTGGATGACCCCACACCTGTAAGTATATGGGCAACACAAATTGGACTCAATGGATTATAATAGAGAAAAGAGGATGCGAAGTTGGAAGGAAGCAGGGATGTGGGGGATGGACCTGGGAGGTGTCGGGGTAGATATGATTAAAATACATTGTATGCATGTATGAAGTACTCAAAGAATTAATAAAAAAATTATATTAAAAATATAAATAAGGGGCTGGAGAGATGGCTCAGTGGTTAAGAGCACTGCTGTTTTTGCAGAGGACCTGGGTTTGATTCCCAGCACCCACACGGCAGTTAACAACCATCCATAACTCCAGTTCCAGGGGATCTGATGCCCTCTTCTGAACTCTGTGTGCATTGCACAACATGGGTGCACTTACATACATGCAGGCAATATATTCATACACATGTAATAAAAATAATGAATAAAATACTTTAAAATATGTGAGTAAATTATAATTTCCCCACACTCCACGATTCTTAGCATGGCTTCAAAGTCCTACATTAGGCACTAGCAATAGCTCTGTGGGTAAAGTGTTTACCACACTATCCTTTACTTCTAATAATAAAAAAATTAAGCTATTAAATCTTAAATTATTGTGCTGGCCTAAAACCTGCCAGCCTAGACTGGCTCTAGGAGGCAGGGGCTGCAACTTTACAAAGCCTGCTTCGTGTTCCTGTCAGGCTCTGCCTGTAGGGAGCAATTGAAGACAGTAGAGGGAGGAAGACAGGACTTGATCTTGTCCTTACAGGTGCCATCTCAGCAAGGGCCCCTCACCCTGGAGCCAGCAGTCCCTTCTAATCTTTTTGTTTTGGTTTTTGAGACAGGGGTCTCTCCATGTTGCCCAGGCTGACCTTGAACTCTCAAGTGATCTTCCTGCCTCAGCCTCCCAAGTGACTGGAATTACAGGCTTGAGGCACCACGCCTGGCTTTTAATCTTTTTTTTTTTTTTAATTGCATTACCAACTTGGTCTTCATCGTGTGCCTTTAGACAGAGGAGCTAGTGTCAGCTGTCTGCTGCCCCTCTTCAAGGTGAGAGCTCCAGATCTACAGAGAAGTCCTCAGAGACAGCTTGTTCCAGCAACATTAGGGTAGAACTTTCCTCCCACGTTTGTATGGCCCTTATTCATGCTGCTAGGTGCTCATACAGCCACCTTCCTTCTTCCCTTTGGTCCTTCAGCCTTTGAGTCAAAAACTGCTTCCAGGACTGGCAAGATAGCTCAACAGGTAGAAGTGCTTTCCACCAAGCTGGATGATCTGAGTTTGATCCCTGGAACCCACACAGTTGAAGGAGATAATTGACCCCCACAAGTTGTCCTCTGACTGTCACACAAACACTGTGGCATATGTGTTCACACATACACACACACACAACTCACACACATGTGCACACCCAATCAATAAAACAGAAAAAAATATGATTTTAAAAATATTTTATTTATTAATTCTATTTTCTGTGTAGGTAGGGGTGTATTGCCTGCATGTGTGTAAATGTGCCCCTGTTGTGCAATGCCAGAGGAGGTCAGAAGAGGGTGTCAGATCCCCTGGAACTGGAGTTAGGGATGGTTGTGATCTGCCACATGGGTACTGAGACCTGAACCCAGGTTCTTTGCAAGAGCAATCAGTGCTCTTAACCACTGAGCCATCTCTCCAGCCTCTGAAAACATAATTTTAAAAAAAATGGGGCTGGAGAGATGGCTCAGTGGTTAAGAACACTGGGCTGTTCTTGCAGAAGACCCGGGTTCAAATCCCAGCACCCACATGGCAGCTTACAACTGTCTGTAACTCCAGTCTCAGAGTATCACACAGCCTCTTCTGACCACCGCGGGCATTGCACAACACGGGTGCACTTACCTACATGTACAGGCAATACACGCATACACATAAAATAAAAATAATAAATAAAAACTTTTAAAAACGGGGCTGGGGCATGTAAGTAAAGGAGGCGGTGCTTCTCCTTCGGGCGGTTAGTGCTGAGTGTGTGCTCCGGGCTCGTAACACACATTGATTATTTTTAAAAATCAAAAAAAAAAAATCTTAAAAAACCCCCCAAAAATTTACAAAAAATCCGCGTCTCCCCCGCCGGAGACTTTTTTTTTTCTTCATCTTTTATAAAATGACCCGTTGAAGCAGCTGAGACCGACCCTTCTCGCCGCCTGGAGCCAACACCGCCCTCCTGGTTCCCAGCGGTCTTCCGCCGTCCCGGTTCCACCTCCGTTGAGCAGTTGTAGATTCTGGCACTCGCTCTCCTCCTCTCACGGAAAAGGTCGCGGCCTGTGGCCCCGCGGGCAGCCGTGCCGAGATGAACCCCAGCGCTCCCAGCTACCCCACCGCCTCGCTCTACCTGGGGGACCTCCACCCCGAAGTGACCGAGGCGATGCTCTACGAGAAGTTCAGCCGGACCGCGCCCATCCTCTCATCCCGGTCTGCAGGGACATGATCACCCGCCGCTCCTTGGGCTATGTGAATTTCCAGTATGTGAACTTCCAGTATGTGAACTTCCAGCAGCCGGCAGACGTGGAGTGTGCTTCAGACGCCATGAATTTTGATGTTACAAAGGGCAAGCCAGTTCGCATCATGTGGTCTGAGTGATCCATCACTTCGCAGAAGTGGAGTAGGGAACATATTCATTGAAACTTTGGACAAACCCCTTGACAATAAAGCCCTGTATGACACATTTTCTACATTTGGTAACATCCTTTCACGTAAGGTTGAGTGTGATGAAAATGGCTCCAAGGGCTACGGGTTTGTACGTTTTGAGACACAGGAAGCAGCTGAAAGAGCTATTTTTAAAATGAATGGAATGTTTCTAAATGATCGCAAAGTATTTGTTGGACGATTTAAGTCTCGTAAGGAACGGGAAGCAGAGCTTGGAGCTGGGGCAAAAGAGTCCACCGACGTTTACATCGAAAACTTCGGAGAAGACATGGATGATGAGCGCCTTAAGGATCTCTTTGGCAAGTTTGGGCCTGCCTTAAGTGTGAAAGTAATGACTGATGAAAGTGGAAAATCCAAGGGATTTGGATTTGTAAGCTTTGAAAGGCATGACGTGCACAGAAAGCTGTGGTTGAGATGAGTGGAAAGGAGCTCAATGGGAAACAAATTTATGTTGGTCGGCTCAGAAAAAAGTGGAACACCAGCCGGAACTTGAGCACAAATTTGAACAGATGAAGCAAAGATAGGATCACCAGACACCAGGGTGTTAACCTTTATGTGAAAAATCTTGATGATGGTATTGATGGTGAACGTATCCAGAAAAAGTTTCCTCCATTTGGTGCAATCACTAGTGCAAAGGTTATGATGGAGGGTGGTCGCAGCAAAGGATTTGGTTTTGTGTGTTTCTCCTCCCCAGAAGAAGCCACTAAAGCAGTTACAGAAATGAATGGTAGAATTGTGGCCACCAAGCCACTGTTTGTAGCTTTAGCTCAGCGCAAGGAAGAGCACCAGGCTCACCTCACTAACCAGTACATGCAGAGAATGGCGAGTGTCCAAGCTGTGCCCAAGCTGTGCCCAACCCCGTGATCAGCCCCTACCAGCTAGCTCCTCCTTCAGGTTACTTCATGGCAGCTGTCCCCCAGACACAGAACGGTGCTGCATACTATCCTCCTAGCCAAATTGCTCAACTAAGACCAAGTCCTCGCTGTACTGCTCAGGATGCCAGACCTCATCCATTCTAAAATATGCCCGGTGCTATCTGCCCAGCTGCTCCTAGACCACCATTTAGTACTATGAGACCAAATTCCTCACAGGTTCCACAGTCATGTCAACACAGCGTGTTGCTAACACATCAACACAGACGATGGGGTCCACACCCTGCAGCAGCTGCTACTGCAGCTACTCCTGCTGTCCGCACCATTCCCCAGCATAAATATGCTGCGGGAGTCTGCAGTCCCCAGCAACATCTTAATCCACAGCCACAAGTCACCATGCAACAGCCTGCTGTTCACATACAAAGTCAAGAACCGTTAACTCCTTCCATGTTGGCATCTGCCCCCGCCCAGCAAAAGCAAATGTTGGGTGAATGGCTGTTTCCTCTCATTCAAGCCATGTACCCTACTCTGCTGGTAAAATCACTGGCATGCTGTTGGAGATTGATAACTCAGAATTACTTCACATGCTTGAGTCTCCAGAGTCTCTCTGCTGGAAGGTTGATGAAGCTGTAGCTGTACTACAAGCTCACCAAGCTAAAGAAGCTGCCCAGAAAGCAGTTAACAGTGCCACTGGTGTTCCAACTGTTTAAAGTGATCAGGGACCAGGAAGAGAAACTCATGCTTCACTGAAGAAAAATGTCTAAACATCGAAAAATTTAAATATTATGAAAAAAATTGAAAAATATGAAATAAAAAAGGAAAGGAAAAAAGATTTTCTAAACGTTTTTTTTTTTAAAAAAAACTACTTCCAGCAGTTAACATTTCTGTGTTAAAGCTGGGCGTGGTGGCTCATA